>NC_071670.1:8322500-8475000 GCF_028554725.1 Zeugodacus cucurbitae
AAAATAAAATAAATATAAATGAAATGAAATAAAATGAAATGAAATAAAATAAAAATAAAATAAAATAAAATAAAATAAAATAAAATAAAATAAAATAAAATAAAATAAAATAAAATAAAATAAAATAAAATAAAATAAAATAAAATAAAATAAAATAAAATAATATAAAATAAAATAAAATAAAAAATAAATAAAGAAAATAAAATAATATAAAATAAAATAAAATAAACAGGGGTTTAGTTCTAAAAATAATATAACCATATTATCAGCAATACAAATTAAAGAGTTTATAAATTTTTTGGATTCAATAATGGTGTACTAAATAGTACTAAAATTTGAAATTCCATTACTATATCTTCATATAACTAAACCCCAAAAATTGAATGTGTCGACATACTTTTATTACACATAATCCATATAACAGCTATTTACATTCACCCATCGCTCACCCTAATGTATAAAATAAATATAAAAATAGTTATATATAGTTAAATTACTTTGAATGCAAACGATTATGTTATAATCTCTGTATAACAGATATATAGTATATTTGATTGAATTGCCCATGAATGACTAACTGACAGACGAATGGTTTACGGCGCATTGTTTGTTGATTAGACGCGTGTAGATTAAACCATTGAAAATCATGCTTTCCTATATACACGAGTATATTGTGTATATAAAGCTTTGAATTTGCACATTCTTGTTGCATTTGTGAATTGCTTTCCACTGTCATTGTATTTGAATTATATTATCAAATATATGAAATAGATATTACGTCTGTTTTCTATAAGATACGTATGTACATAAGTTTGTATTTGTCATTGACCTCGACCATATGATTTACAAAAATTATGTTAAAATATCCACACACACGCACACAAGCTTTCACTGACTATGACGCATACAAAGAGCTGTGATAAGCGTATGAAATGACTGAAGATGATTGAATGAAATTTTATGCGGGTCATAAAGCAATGGAAATTTTTGGCGAACGATGTGGGTATGGGAGTATAAACGGCTGAATTTGTTTAAGGAGGATAAGAGAGGGTGACTGAATGTTGTATGAAGTGAAGGGTTGGCTTTAACATTTTTTTAATTTAAATTTATTACAATTTAGTACAAAATAGTACCAAAAAATATGTACTAAATTTTAGTACTAAAAATTGTGTATGCTAAAATTCAGATTTTCAGTTGTAATTTTTATAAAAAACAGAGTAATAAAAATTTTAATGTTAAGATTTTATCTTATACATGAAAACTAAAACTTCAAATCCCTGTCAGTGTTCTCAATAAATAACCAAAATTGAAAGCAGCCTTTAACAGTACTAAAAAATATGTACTAAAATTTTGTACTAAATATCGAATATGCTAAAATCATAAGAGAGTAATAATATGACCTTGGTTATATTTAGTATCAAATTTTTATTACTCTTTAAGCATTAATAGGTTACAGAAATTATTGAAAAAGTTAGTACTAAAACTTTAAAAGTCAATTAATATGTTTCATAATTTTGAACCATTTGAAGGCTTCAAGGGTTCAAATGACTCTTAGTGTGCTCAATAAAGAACTAAACATATATGCGTCCTTAAGCAGTACTAAAATAATAAGTACTAAAGTGTACTAAAAATTAGTACTAAATATTTTTACGCTAAATATCATAATGGAGTAATAATTTATATTTATTACATTTAGTAGAATCAATTCATTAATAAAATTAATTTATTTAATTTTAATTTAATAAAAATCATGTAAAAAAAATTAGTACTAAAAATTTAAAAATTCAGATTATGCTGACAATTTCCTAAATGTAAAATATTTGGGCCATCAAACAAAAAGTAAGCTAAAGTAGTAATAAAAAATTGTACTAGAATTTAGTACTAATTTTATTTTTATAAATTATTGAAGCTATCCAAAATTACACTCAGTGTTCTAAATAAAAAAGCTACTACCACCGTAAAACAGTACTAAAAATGTGTACTAAAGTGTACTAAAATTTAGTACTAATTTTATTTTTATTAATTATTCGAGGTATTCAAAATTACCGTCAGTGTTTTAAATAAAAACAACGCCATGCACCCTAAAACAGTACTAAAAATTTGTACTAAAATGTATTAAAATTTAGATGGCTTCATAATTAAGGCCTACAGTGGTTTCCAATTATTGATACTGTTATCAATTAATACAACTAAGCCCGGTATTACGCCTTAAAGTACGCAATATTAAAGTAAAAAAATGCACTGCTACACATTTCTTTTCATAAATAAACCCTTTAATTGTACGCCATGTCACATATTTGCCTTCTGCGCTACCGCTCTCCCTCTCTTACAACGCAAGCAACTAAAAGTAGACTACACGAGACACACAACTCGCACCAGTAAAACTAACATAAATAAAATAGCTAAATAAAATAAACAGCAGAAAAATAGAAGTAGACAGCCGGAAAATAAACGGGATTAAGAAAGTATGCAGTAGGAAAAGCAAGCAAAGAGAGAAAAAAATACAACAGCAAAATAACATTTATTTTTCTATAACACTATGTGTCCGTTGTTTTTCAACTATTTTTACACGCAGCTAGAATATATACAGTTATTATGTAACAACAAAACAACAAAAATACATGCTGTCGTCGAAACAACAAACATTATTGATGACAACTGACACAAGTGGGCAAAATGTGTTTGTCGTTTACACTTGAGTGCTTCAATTGTGCAGAGCTGCTTTCACTGACCAATACATACCACTTAATAGTGGTAAAATAAATGTGAAGGTACAATACATATGTATGTATGTATGTATACAATATATATTGCCAATATTCATACAATTGCCAAAATTATGCAGAGGGAATTACATTTGCATTGAGTATAAGGAAAAAATTTAGTTAGCTTTCGGGCGCATTCGAGTGAAATGTTCAGAAGAATTTTTGTTCAAATATTTTCAACTTTTCATGCATTTCTTTCTCTCTCTGCTTTGCGTTACAGCAGTTGCTTGCATGGGTACTTAAGAGCTAGCACCAGATTCTTTGTTGGTTTTGCATACATTTAGGAGTTAAGCAGCTACTATCTGCTGTTGCATACTTTTAGCTGCTTGTACACATACTTGACATCCACTCTGAAGTGCATTTTCACAATTTAGGATTTATTTGGTGCACAAAAGAATTGAAAAATATGGAAAAATCGAAGGAACAACAATTTTAACTAAATAACGTAGCATACTTTTATGCGCATTATGCTGACAAAAGCACAACAAAATCATATTTCAATATGGATTGAAGCACCATGAAGCAAATAACAATAATTTCGTTTGAAAACATGTTACCTCTAACTACTTCAGAAATATACATAGCATACATTTAGGAGCAGTAAGCTACATTTAGGGTTTCGCGACTAAATAAACTAAACCTTATATCTCTCCTGCAATTATATATCCCAAACTAGGACATCCATTGTTGGATTTGCTTACATTTAGGACCATAAGCAGCTCTATCTGTTGTTGCATACTTTTAGCTGCTTGTACACATACTTGACATCGAAAAGCAAGTGTATTTTTACGATTTTAGTTTTATATGACACACAAAACAATTGAAAAATATGGGAAAATCGGAGGAACAACAATTTTAACACAAAACATAGCATACTTTTGGGCGCCTTATGTCGGTAAAAGCTAAAAATTTTAAAATTCCAAATTAAATTGAAGTATCTTTAAAAAAATAATATTAATATCGTTCGAAAATGTTCAATTTTAACTATTTCATACAAATACGTAGTATATATTTAGGCGTTGTAAGTTTTGAAATCATTTCAACATTAAAGAAACTGTATTTAATATCTCTCCTGCAGTTATTAAAAGCCAATTTATCATCATTTTTTAGAGCTTAAGCGCGTCCCACTCAAAAAATTCGCCAGAAATCATAAATCAACCAAAGTAATCGAAACAGTATGTGCTTGCACAACATATCCGCCTGCTCGCACTTAACTCAAACATAATTTATATTCTTTTATCAATACGGTTGGGCTGTGCGCTTAAAAGTTAATGACCCACACACACGATTGGAAAATAGATAATTCATAGAGAAGAGCGTAGGCATTGTAGTGTAGTGCATACTTTTAGGCGCCTTACAGCCACACTTCTTGCATAAGCACTCGAGCAGAAGTGCCTAAGCTATCAATCTACGGGAGATAAAGCCAATCAAAAGCCTAGACACCTAAAAGTAGACTAAAAACAGGACAAAACAAATGGGTACAAGAAGAGAAATGACAGCTGAAAAGAAAGACAAAACTAAGACACTCGCAGCGAAACAACGTATAAAGCATAACAATAAAAAGAAAATAAAATTGACTGACAGATTATGCATGACTGCATAATCGAATTAATTGGTTTATTAAAGCTACTGCATGAATTTCAGGCGGTGTGTTAGATGGCTTATGTATGTAGTTGTCAAGAGTTCGGGATTTCTGAACTTAAATGGATACGGAAAAAGTGAAGCCAAAAAAATATAAAAATTAAGAAATATTTTCTTATAAAATAGTAACTATTTAAATTTTATGAATAATGAAAGGCCTGAAATATATAATCAACAAAAGCATTTCGTTCGCAATGCAAATGTCAGCTGAAATTCTTGTCGGGTTTATGTAATTTAAATTATAATGATCTGTGACCCAAATTTTCATATATTTTTATATCGTTTTAAACCATATTTCTACTATTTATGGAACCATAATTTAATGAAATATAAATAAAGCAAGAAGATTTAAGGTTCAATCATCCTGAGACCTCAGAAAGTAATTTCCACATAATCTGTGGTTTAGAGAAGTTTTGGGAAATAAATTTCATTAAAACTTGGTATAAGGTATCAGAGCAACATTATTATATGATCTGTCTCTCTCTCTCTCTCTTTCATTCTATCTCTATCTCTAACTTTCTCTCTATCCATTTCTCCATTTATCTCTGTATTTATCTTTATATCTATCTCTATAGCTCTCTCTACATCTCTATCTCATTCTATCTATCTATCCCTCTCCATATATCTCTCTCTATCTCTTTGACTTTCACCATTTTTTCAAACGATCTTTTCTTCCTCTCACTGCAAGATTCAATGTTCAATCCTCCTTGGACCCCAGAATGTAATGTGAACATAATCAATGGTTTAGAGAATTAGTATCGGAGCCTAATTATTATATTCTTTACCTCTCTCTCCCCCTCTTTCACCATTTCTTTCCCTTTCTGAATCTTTCCTACCCTTCACTATTTCCCTTCCACTGCTGAAAATTACCTTGACCTATAAAATTGTTATATTATTTATCCCTTTCTCTCTCTCTGCCTCTCTTTGTAGTACTTTCTCCGGAGAAAACTTATATCTGACATTTGGTGTACCATATTTAAATTATTTTTAAAACTGTTACTTTAAAAAAGTATTTATTCTATACTAATTCCAGATTTTAACCAAGGATCTCAACCATTCCATACACATACAAGTTTATAACAACTACCAACAAAACTTTGACGTTAACTACAACAAAAAATCACACAACACTCTCAGTAAAATCGAATTTCGCAATCTCAACTATATAAACAGATTCTACAAAAATGTAATTTTTTGCTTAGCAAATCTTCAAAGTAACGCAAAAGCAGAGTCACAAAAACAACAATGATAATCTAGTCGCAAAAGCCAAGCAGGAACTAGTTTCCTGTTACAAAGCTTAAGCCAAAAAGTCGGTTGGCTTTTGAAAAACTAAGAAATAACGGCGAATTGTAGTTGTAAATAAATAATTAAACAAATATAATTACTGTGAGTATTGAGTGTAAAGTGAGCGGCAATTCAAAATGACGAAAAAGTACGAATTCGATTGGATCATTCCCGTGCCGGAGGAGTTGACCACCGGCTGTGTGTTCGATCGCTGGTTTGAGAATGAAAAGGAAACCAAGGAGAATGACTTCGAGAAGGACGCCATGTTCAAAGTGGACGAATACGGATTCTTTTTGTATTGGAAAAGCGATGGGAGGGTGAGTTAACATCAGTATTAAACCTTTTTCTAATTTAAAAAGTTTTAAGTTTTTTATTTTAATTAATTAGGAAATTAAAAAAAAAAATATTTAATATTCCTGAAATTTTTGAAAAGATAGAAACCCTTTGTACAAAGCACCATTTTTATAGGAAAATGTTTGTTTCAAATACATATTTGAACTCTCAGAATAATTTTAATATTTAATATATAAAATCAAATAATGTTCAAAAAAATATATATGAAAGGTAATAAGCAGTAAAAATGTAATAAAAATATATAAAATTTTATATAATAAAAAAAATATATATTTCATAAAAAACGAGAAAAAAATGTTTTGTTTAGAAACATTTTAAAATATTATTTTGATAATAAAAAATAATGAAAAAATATTAAAAAAAAAATTGAAATTCGAAAATTTGTAACCAAAAAATATTTACCTCTGCTGTAAAGAAATAATTAATTATAAAAAATGATAAAGGGAAAATTTTGATATATTTTTAGTAAAAATTAAAATTTAGAGACTAAAAGCTAAAAAAAAATTTTTAAAACTTCCGACAGTTTTAAATTAAATTTCACATTTAAAATTCCAAAAAATTAATATATATATTTTTTTCAAATGTTAATTCCTTTTTTTAATGTTTAGTTCAAAAAACTAATTTTTTATTTTTAATAATTAATAAGGATCAAAATTTCATAAACATCTACATTTGTTTTGAAAAAATTCAAATCATTTTTAGATATTTTAAATAAAAATAATAAATTTATTTTTTTAGATAATAAAAAAATTAGAATAATATGGTTTAAAAAAAATATAATAAAGAAAATCTATAAACAAAATTTTATTTTTCTTCTTGTTTGCATTTTAGTTTTAAAATTTGTTAAAATTTTATAATAAAAAATTTCAAATATAAAAATTCATTAAAATATTTAACATTATTTAATTTTAGAATAATACGAAAAATAGAAATAATAAAGTTAAAACAAAATCTGTAAACAAACATTTTTTTTATTTTTTTGTTTTAATTTTAGTTTAGAATTAAAAAATTAAAAAAATTCAAAAATAAAAATCCATTGAAAATTTTAATATTAAAAAAAAATTAATTGAAAAAAAAATTATTAATATTAGAAATATAATAATTTTATCAAAAATATTTTTATATAATGAAACATTTAATTTCAAAACATTTTTACATTAAAAAAAAAATTCAAAAAAAATTTAGAATATTTGCTGATATTTTTTTTTAATTCACGAATATATTTTCATAAATTAAATGAGATTTGAAAAAAAGTAATATTAAAAAAAAATTATTATATAATGTAAATCTTTACTAACAATTTTAAATTTTAAAATTTCTTTTCATAATAACTCCACTTACCTGTTCAGGAAGGTGACGTCATCGAATTGTGTCAAGTTAGTGATATAAGAGCGGGTGGCGTGCCGAAGGTGAGTAATTTTGAAGATTATAGAAACATGAAATAGGAAAAAATTAAGATATTAAAAAATTAATTTTAATTAAATAAAAACAAAAATAATGGCATATTAAAATAAATTAAATTATTTTAAGTTCATAAAAAGTGATTAATTAATTATTGATTTTAAAAACAAATATTTTCAGAAAAATAATTATAAAATAATATATTTTATTCAAGAAAAAAAATTAAAAAAGAATTAATGTATTTAAAAAAATTATATTTTTTAAATATTATATATTTTTGGATGTCCAAAAGTTAATCCATTTTTTATATTTTGTAATATTCATATATTTATAGACTTTCTTATATTCGGTCTTTCCAATTACATTCGGTATTTCAATTTCAATAATAATATTACTCAAAAATATAAAATTAAATTTGTCTCAATTGAATTGCCAAAATCAAATACGGCGCGTTTCATCTACACCTATGATATACAAGCTGTCGTGCCAGCAAAACAACCACACGCGCACTCATGCACACTCCACCATCGTGCATACAACTATAACCGACTATTATACGAACAATGCCGCAATTGACGAGCTGCAACCGCAAAAGCCACAGCCACCGCAGAAGCTTGCACGCACAAGCACACCTTTCACCTTAACGAATCCGTCTTCTATGCACTTCACACGCCGCTAATTTTCGCCACCAGAATTCGGTCTGTCCTCTGCGCTTGACTTCCCGCTACGACTGCACGAATTCACCACAAATTCTCACTACCAGTCTATGCTTTGCACTATGCTTGTGGGGGAGGAGTGGTAGTACACGGTGTATACGTAATGTGCGCTTTTTCAGTATTCTATATGTGTTTGTGTGGGTAACATATATACGCACGATGGCATATAGTAAGGTCAACGAGTGGCATTTCATGGGATTAAAGCTATACATGTCGGCTTCTATACGCGCTCGAGTGCACATGTATGTGTGTGTGTTTGCGTGCACTTTCGTTGCTTTCACTAGTGTCAGGCAACCACAATCATAATTCATTTTTGTGACTGTTATACGAGCTTTCTGTTGCTTTTGCTGTTGCTGTAATTGTGGTTTTGTTTCCTGCTTTATAACAACCGTAAGGTGTTGAAGTGACAAAATGGGGGCTTGCCAGAAAGAGGTAGTGGTTTAAAGGGTTTAAAGTGTGAAGAAAAAGTAAAGATGGAGGAAAATTATAATAACAATCATATGTTAAATTTATAAAAATTTAAACTTGAAACTTAAAACTTAAAACTTAAAACTTAAAACTTAAAACTTAAAACTTAAAACTTAAAACTTAAAACTTAAAACTTAAAACTTAAAATTTAAAACTTAAAAATTGAAACTTAAAACTTAAAACTTAAAACTTAAAACTTAAAACTTAAAACTTAAAACTTAAAACTTAAAACTTAAAACTTAAAACTTAAAACTTAAAACTTAAAACTTAAAACTTAAAACTTAAAACTTAAAACTTAAAACTTAAAACTTAAAACTTAAAACTTAAAACTTAAAACTTAAAACTTAAAACTTAAAACTTAAAACTTAAAACTTAAAACTTAAAACTTAAAACTTAAAACTTAAAACTTAAAACTTAAAACTTAAAACTTAAAACTTAAAACTTAAAACTTAAAACTTAAAACTTAAAACTTAAAACTTAAAACTTAAAACGTAAAACGTAAAACTTAAAACTTAAAACTTAAAACTTAAAACTTAAAACTTAAAACTTAAAACTTAAAACTTAAAACTTAAAACTTAAAACTTAAAACTTAAAACTTAAAACTTAAAACTTAAAACTTAAAACTTAAAACTTAAAACTTAAAACTTAAAACTTAAAACTTAAAACTTAAAACTTAAAACTTAAAACTTAAAACTTAAAACTTAAAACTTAAAACTTAAAACTTAAAACTTAAAACTTAAAACTTAAAACTTAAAACTTAAAACTTAAAACTTAAAACTTAAAACTTAAAACTTAAAACTTAAAACTTAAAACTTAAAACTTAAAACTTAAAACTTAAAACTTAAAACTTAAAACTTAAAACTTAAAACTTAAAACTTAAAACTTAAAACGTAAAACTTAAAACTTAAAACGTAAAACTTAAAACTTAAAACTTAAAACTTAAAACTTAAAACTTAAAACTTAAAACTTAAAACTTAAAACTTAAAACTTAAAACTTAAAACTTAAAACTTAAAACTTAAAACTTAAAACTTAAAACTTAAAACTTAAAACTTAAAACTTAAAACTTAAAACTTAAAACTTAAAACTTAAAACTTAAAACTTAAAACTTAAAACTTAAAACTTAAAACTTAAAACTTAAAACTTAAAACTTAAAACTTAAAACTTAAAACTTAAAACTTAAAACTTAAAACTTAAAACTTAAAACTTAAAACTTAAAACGTAAAACGTAAAACTTAAAACTTAAAACTTAAAACTTAAAACTTAAAACTTAAAACTTAAAACTTAAAACTTAAAACTTAAAACTTAAAACTTAAAACTTAAAACTTAAAACTTAAAACTTAAAACTTAAAACTTAAAACTTAAAACTTAAAACTTAAAACTTAAAACTTAAAACTTAAAACTTAAAACTTAAAACTTAAAACTTAAAACTTAAAACTTAAAACTTAAAACTTAAAACTTAAAACTTAAAACTTAAAACTTAAAACTTAAAACTTAAAACTTTAAACTTTAAACTTTAAACTTAAAACGTAAAACGTAAAACGTAAAACGTAAAACGTAAAACTTAAAACTTAAAACTTAAAACTTAAAACTTAAAACTTAAAACTTAAAACTTAAAACTTAAAACTTAAAACTTAAAACTTAAAACTTAAAACTTACAACTTACAACTTACAACTGACAACTTACAACTTACAACTTACAACTTAAAACTTAAAACTTAAAACTTAAAACTTAAAACTTAAAACTTAAATTTTAAAACAAAACTTAAAACTTGTTTTCTGTGAAAAACTACAACAACTGATATGTTTTTTTCTTGTTGTACCGACATGAACATTCACCACAATTCCCATTCAAACCCCAATAAAGAAAAATAAAGAACAATTATTGTGTGACAATTTTGAACTTAACACGTATTTATTTCTTTATTTCTTAATCTTGTAACATCAAAGGCCTCTTTAGCTGTTTATTTTCTGCGACTCTATTGTAGCTGTTATTATCACGCATTATTTTGGTAATTTCTTTCTCTTTAAATTAACTTAACTCAATTTTCTACTTGAAAAGACACAGTTAAAAGAAATTCGGGTTTCTTTGTTTACTAAAAGCTCCTCACAATAGTCATACTAACTCACAACTTAAATTACTTTCGAGGTAGAATGTTAGCAGTGGGTGATTTGACATGAAAATGCCTATATATTTAGCCACTAATCTATTTTTTCTATCCACACATGGTGGCTTACTACTCAATTAAAAGTAAAATTTTTTTTTTTTTTAATTCATCAAAAACTAATTATTTTTATGTGAAATTTGAAAACATTAGATAACACCAACAATTACCAAATGTGCAAATTATACCACATGAATTCCATAGAAACTTACCGTACATTGTTTATTTAATTGTAAGTCTATTTATTGCATCAATTAGTGAATTAAATTCAAATATGCGTGAAAGCCACAAATGTAAACACAGAAGATGAATGATGTGTTAATGTGGAATAATCGAATGCGCCCAAAAATTGGCAATGCTGTTGATGAGTGATTGATTGTTAATGTTGTTAATGAGGTGATATTTAATTTGCACGCCAAATGGATTAATGAAGTGCAAAAATTGCGTAAAAACAATATGCAATTAATTTGAGTAATGAAGAACAAATAACACTGGGAAAAACACGGAAAAATTAAGGTAAAATTAAATAAATTAAAAATTAAATTAAAATAAATGAAATGAAATGAAATTAAATTAAATTAATTCAAATTAAATTAAATTAAATCAAATTAAATTAAATTAAATTAAATCAAATCAAATTAATCAAATTAAATTAAATTAAATTTAAATTAATTAAATTAAATTAAATTAAATTAAATTACATTAAATTAAATTAAATTAAATTAAATTAAATTAAATTAAACTAAATTAAATTAAATTAAATTAAAATAAATTAAATTAAATTAAATTATATTAAATTAAATTAAATTAAATTAAATTAAATTAAAATAAATTAAATTAAATTAAATTAAATTAAATTAATTAATTTAAACTTTAAACTAATTTATATTTTAATTGAAAGTAAAACTTAACTTAGACTTAAAATGTATATTAAGCTTGGACTTGAGCCATAACATAGACTGAAACTTTAATTGGAAAAAATTAAGATAAAAAACTTTGGAAAAAAGGTGCTATAAAATAAATGTCGACTTAAACTTAGACTTTAACTAAGGAAAAAAATTAAGATAAACTAAAATATATGTTCACTTAAACTTTGACTAAAACTTTGAGCTAAAAACTTAACCTTAAACTTAAACTTTAACTAACTTACATAGATTTAATTTAGATCGACTTTAGACATAGATTCAAACTTTACTTTTAGACGTAACATTATAATTTGACTTAAACTTCGACATTAACTTTATATATTAGAATACAAATTTTCATATCTCTTGCCTTAACTTTCTACAACAACTGTATAGTACATTAAGATAGCTCAACCCTTTTCAACAAATAAAGACCAACTGCCACCACCATGGCCTAGTTAACATTTTAATATAATTCCGTTACAGTGCAACTCAAAAGCGCCAAAGAGAACTACGCACAAGAGGCGAGCAAATAATGCATTAAAATTGCATTGCATATCATTTGACTTGCAAAAGCCTGTGCAAAAGAATAACGATGAAAGATAAGCAGTGAAAAGGGGCGAGAGAGAGAGGTGTGCGCTGACTTGGTAACTAAAGCAAGAACAAAGTGTTGTTGGAAAATAATATAAAATGTGTGCGTGTGCATAAACCGACTGACGAACTGTTGAATGACAAATTGACAGCATGACAAATCGACAGCATGACAAATCGATTTATATGTGACAACTGACAGACAGTGTGTGGTGGGTTAAGCAGAAGGTGTTATAAACGATTGTTAGAGAGAAAGAGAGGGTGAGAGATTGAGTGTGAAAGAACGCTGAGTAGCGCAAAGTTTTGGTAGTTAATCAACTGACTGGTTGACTAACTAGTTTGCTGTCTCATAAAGACTGACAGCCAATTTGCCTGAATGACAGCCTCTTTGACTGACTGACAGCTTTTTTGACCCACTGACAGCCAAAATTGACTGCCACACTGACACGACTCGCAGCCAGCTGTTGAGCAAGCTAAGGTATTTATACTTACAAAGGTAAGCTGCAAACTGCCCCGCTCTCTCTCTTAATGCCAACAATGCAAATGAATCGTCAGTGTACTGCAACTATGGATCTCCTGCTGGGCCGCTGGCAAAAGTATGCTAAAGAAAATACAGTCAGTCGTTGGGTTGGTTGGCTTATTTATTTTGTGTGCGCGCGAGTCTGCGTGTATTCCATGCAAACGTAATGAGCGTGAAAATTTTCGTGCATTAATCATTAGGGGGTAAAATACAACAACAACAGGAACAGCGTAAGCCAAACAGACTTTGTATGCGTGTGCAAAACGCAGAAAAAAATTAAATAAAATTTCATAAAAAGAAGAAAATAAAGAAAATAATGAAGCGCAAACGAAAACGAAGTGAAATGAAAGCATAAAATTGTTGAAATGCATGTAAAGTCCTTCAACGAAATGCTGCAGTGTATGTGTGTGTGTCCCTTTCCAATTACATGCACACGCTTAGACGCAACTAAAGTGCGCCATTTTCCGCCACATTGAGGAGGAAAAACTGAAGTGTGCTGCAATTCACTTTGACACCAGTTGGAAATGAGCGTGATATAAGGTAAAAAAAACACTGTTAGCTCGCACACATTGAAGCGTTGTGCTACAAAGCGAATTTTCGGCGAAATGAGGTTAAAAAAGAAAAAAAATCCGTAAATTTAAAGAAGTTTTTTACAAATTTTTGCTTTAAATTGCCCGAAATTAATTTCTTTCTCCCTTCCGATCTTTAAAACAAACCAAAGTAAATTCCAAAAATCCATAGTAATTTTGAATTTTGATGCAAATGGCAACCCTGGTGGATATAATCGACCCAAATTAAAACAATTAACATATTAAACTTCTCTTTGTGTATAAAAGTAGGTAACCCTGTATACAAAAATTTCGAAAATGTTAAATTAATTGAATTGGTGAGACTTTATTTTTAATGAAACCACAAAATTAAAATTTTATTGATTTAAACATATGGCAACCCTAATCAATATATATTCTTATAATATATATTCAACCCTGGCAACCCTGGTGATATAATCGACACAAATTAAAACAATTAACATATTAAACTTCTCTTTGTGTATAAAAGTAGGTAACCCTGTATACAAAAATTTCGAAAATGTTAAATTAATTGAATTGGTGAGACTTTATTTTTAATGAAACCACAAAATTAAAATTTTATTGATTTAAACATATGGCAACCCTAATCAATATATATTCTTATAATATATATTCCTTTAGAATTCAAATTATTCCTAAAATTGTGTAATTCAAAAAAATTTTAAATATATAAAAAACTGCATTACCGTTAGATGGTAACCCTATGAAAAGAAATTTAAACTATTTTGATAATTGCAAATAAAATGATTATTAATAAGTAAATAAGAAATCTCAAACAATTCTAGAAATTACCCATAAATGCACATTTTATAAAATTAGTTTTAGAGTTGCCAAAATAAAAAATAAAATAAAAATAAATTTTATAATCAATTTATATTTAAATTCCAGTTTTTAATATAAATGTAACGAACTATTATTTTGGCAATCCTACAAGCATTTTCTAATATTTTTTCCAGTATACATAAGTAAATTCAGTTTTTGAAGTTTTGGCAACCTTTAACAAATTTTTAAGGTTTTCCAAAAAAACTATAGGGCAAGTATTTGAAAATAAAAGGAAAATGCTTGAAAAAAAGTGGCGTACATGAAAAAATTATTTTAGGATTGCCAACATAAAAAATTGCAATTTTACATGTAATATTACGATTTAGTATAAATCTAATTTTTAATATAAATTTAAAGAAGCAATATTTTGCCAATCCTACAAGCATTTTTTAATATTTTTTGCGAGTACAAATAGAAATAAATATAATTGGCAACCCTAATTTTTATTTTTTTTATTTAACCACTTCTCTCCTTATAATTTTTTATATATTCAGATTATTTACTGGTTACTGTAGAATACATAAATTCAGTATTTTCACTTTTGGCAACCCTTGACAAATTTTAATTTTTTTTCCAACAAAGTCATGAGAAAGTACTGAAAATTAAAACAAAAAATTTGAAAAAAAAAATGCCATACATCAAACCAACCCAAGCTAAAATATGCATTAAAGATAAATACAATTAATTTAAAATACGATATATTTCATATTTTTTTATATTTAAAAAGAAATAGTCATTTAACAGTCGAACGAAAATATTCAAACATTTAACATAAACAGCGCATAAATTCAGATTTTTAAGTTTTGAAAATCGCAGCATAAAACATTTTCAATTTTTTAGTTACAATTTTCTACTAACGCACAAAATTTTTACAAGTCAAAACAAAATATTCAAAAATTTTACATAAAAAGCGCATAAATTGAGATTTTTAAGTTATGAAAATTATAAAATTAAATATTTTACAGTTAACTGAAAATAATAGGAATTACATTTGAAAAAATTCATGCAAAATCTGTACAGTTAAAATGAGATATTTAAAAACTTAACTTAAAAAGCGCATAAATTGAGATTTTTAAATTTTGAAAATTATAAAATGAATTATTTTAGAATTTCGATTTATTTTAGAAATCGAATGAATTAGCTTTCAGTTTTGTAACCCCAAGAGACTAAGTTCAAGTGCAACTCAAAAACAGGCAACTAAATATTGTTGACTATACTCTTCCCTCACCAAGGACAGCAGGGCGAACTCATATACCAATTTCACTTTTTTCACTACAAATTCCCGCTTACATTTGCACAATTTGCACAATTTGCATTCGCTTTCACTTTTTCATTAGCTACCTTTTAGCCATCTGTCACATGGCTGTCACAACACATGCGATGCGCGCTCACACTCTGTCATGTGTGTGTGTGTGTGACAATTAAAGCAAACGCATACGCCATTTTGTTTTCCCATTTACATGCATTTCCAGCTGTCACATCATGCGCGACAAAAACGGCATGCATGCCGACGTGTGACAGCGAATAAACAAGTTGCAGCTAAAACTGAAGAGAAAATAAAGGCGGAAAACTATAATAAATATTTATACCCTGAACAGGATATATTAAGTTTGTCACGAAGTTTGTAACACCCAGAAGGAAGCGTCGGAGGCCCTATAAAGTGTATATATAAATGATCAGTATGTTGAACTGAGTCGATTTAGCCATGTCCGTCTGTCTGTCTGTCTGCATATATACGAACTAGTCCTTCAGTTTTTAAGATATCGTTTAGAAATTTTGCAGATGTTATTTTCTCTTTATTTGTCGGAACTGCCGATATCGGACCACTATATCATATAGCTGCCATACAAACTGAACGATCGGAATCAATGGCTTGTATGGAAAACTTCCGCATTTTACTACATATCTTTACAAAATTTGGTGTGAATTATTGCTCATAGAAATAATTTAATTTCCGAAAAAAATGCTCAGATCGGTTCACTATAGCATATAGCTGCCATACAAACTGAACGATCGAAATCAAGGGCTTGTATGAAAAACTTCCGCATATTACTACATATCTTTACGAAATTTGGTGTGAATTATTTCTCATAGAAATACTTTAATCTCCGAAAAAATTGTTCAGATCGGTTCACTATAGCATATAGCTGCCATACAAACCGGACGATCGGAATCAATGGCTTGTATGGAAAATTTTCGCATTTGACGTGGTATCTTCACGAAATTTGACATGGATTACTGCTTAAGGTAATAATATAATCTCCGAAGAAATTGTTCAGGTCGATTAACTACATAACCTTAATGTTTCTAGCAAACAACCCGGCTAAAAAGAATTAGTAAAATGTTTTCTTTTTTTACTTACTTTTTCTTACATCTTTAGATTTGCTTAAACACATAGTTACTAAAAGAAATGCACCTGTGAAGGGTATATTAGCTTCGGTACAGCCGAAGTTAACGTTTTTTCTTGTTTTTGTTTAATTAAAAAAATTTTATTAAAAAAAACCAAGAAAAAAACAATAATAAAGTAGCTGCAGAAAGCTAGCGAAGAAAGCAGCGAAGAAATGAACTGGCAGGAAAGAGCTCGAAAAGTGAGCGAGAAGCTGCGCACCAACAAAATAAAACTTTAAATTAAAATGTTTGCTTACAACAAAAAAAAAAAAACAAAAAAATAATGGATTACAACAACAACATGTGAACAATAATAAATGAGCAGCAACAACAACAACAACAAAAATAGTTGTAGATATTAGCGTGCAATTTGTTTGCGAGCAATCAGTTTGCAGCATTCAAGCACGTACCGGGCGTATACGTACCCTAGCAGCGTCGCTGTCGCATGGTGCTGGCGGTGGCGTATGAGTGACATATTGCGACAAATGTTCGCACTAAATGTTCGATGTGTTTGCTTGTGGGGTGCTAATGTGTATTTGTGTATCCATATATATCTGCAAGCATTTAGCATTAGCATTTGTACGCTTAAGTGCTTTTGTTAGTATTCACCTCCTCCTTCACACGTGTGCACTTCCGAAACTTCTACACTCCTTCGTGTATGTGTGTGTGTGTGGACATTTCGTCACACAATTAAACTGACTTTCATTATCGCTTGTTGTTTTTATTGTTGCATTGGCGTCAGCTGGTGCTGCTGCCATTGCATGCTACTGATGAGCTGTAAATTGCAAATTTTGTTGTAACAAAAGTTTTAGTCAAACAAAAAACGGGTGGCATTGGCGTGTATTCTGGCGAATTTCTTGACTAAAGTTTTTCTGGGGAAAAGCACGCTCAGCTACTTCAATTAATTAAATTGCTTGTGTCATAAGTGTTGTAGCGCATTTGGAATGCTGGAAGTGAATGATGTGTGTGAGTAGAGCTTGTCTATATGTAGTTATAACGGTATATTGAATACTAGAAATGTTTTTTTTTATAACAACTGAGGCGATAGTGTTGAGCTTCAAAGTGTATTTGAAGCTTTTACATACATTTATATTTCCTTAAATAAAAATTAATTTTTTTTTGAGATATTCAAAATTTTTACATAAAAAGGGTATAAGTTGAGATTCGAAAAAAATCATAAAATTAGTTAATTAAAATTTTTAACTTAAATTTTTTTCTAAAATCAAATGAAATGGCGCTCAGTCCTGGAACCCTAACTGACTAAGTTCGAGTGCAATAATACTTTTGGATATAAATATACTTTAAGTATCTTTTAATATCACGCTTAGAGCAACTTATTACTTAATACATATAAAAAACATCAATTCAAGTACTTCAAGGGAATGTATATCAACATTTGACTCTCCAAAACCAGCGAAATTGTAAAATTCCCGTTATTTTTTGAACACACCTTGTAAGAGTGTTTTTCCCAAATTTCCCCTTCGCCAACAGTATTGAGAAAGAAATTATGCAAAAGAAGTCTTATCAGTCAAATTAAATAACTCGCGATATTTGATTTCCAACCAAAAATTAACCCTTTAAGTAATACATATATTGAATTTTTGTCTGTTAACTCATGCTTCTCTCAAAATTATTCACTGCTGACAGTAGTTATAGAATTATTATGATTTTTATAAAAATGTGCGAAATCGGTTCACAACAACGCCTACTTCCTAAATAGGACAATTTTGAAGTCCATTTGATTCGTTCACTTTGGAATATATAGGTAAGTCTGTCACTTAGACAGATTCGACTGTCCTTTGTGATACCAGAATATTCCTTATGGATCTGTAAGACCCTTATGATACGACAAAGCGCTTGGACTATATTATAAAGTTCTTAAGTCGGCTAATGTCGATTCCAATCACTTCATTGGGTTTGTCGAAGGTGTACCTACCGAGGTGCTTTAACCAAACAGCTTAAGACTAACTAGCGTCTAACTCCGCGTGTGTGCCAATTGAACAATGACCAATAAGCCCACAAACGATTGCCGAGAGATGGCCTACTAAGCGACAGCAGTTGAAATGACTGTTTTCGATCCACTGCTGGCCAGAAACACCACAGGTGCTGCACAGGTGCTGGTTGTTCTCCAGCGTTTGGCGAGCTCACCCGAAGTCAGTGAATCCAGCGCTCTAACACAGGTGGGCCACGGACTACCCACACGCTTCCACTCCGGCGCCAATGTTGTTAGGGTACCCTCCCTTGCATCCTTTTCAGTTTCCAGAGATTCCAGGTGAAGATATCGTAACAAAACATTTTACAAATACTGCATTGGAGTTTTGGCATTACTCATTTAAAATCGTCGAAATATGACTATAATTTCTCAAGGGCCCATATACTGCACATAAAGACGTCAGACTTATCCATAAATTTTTTATCGCAAATATTCTCAGCTATTTTTTATAAAAATTTAGAGGAAATATTTATCTTCTAATAATATGCCCTCAGACAAAAATGGTTAAAATCGGATTGAAACTTCCCCTAACTCCCTTATACCTAATATTAGGTTTTTCAAACATCCGGTGGGCTTTGTCGGTAAATATGTGGGATATCTTAGTAAAATTAAGTGAACGTAAGATATTGAATAATTTTTAGCTTGTTGGAAAAATTTAAAGAAATCGGTCCAGAAATTACTGCAGTCCCCATATACAATATAGGATGATTTTCGTTATTCTAATTGACTTTGTGCCAAATATATGGGTAAAATTGTGTGTTATATTAATAAAATTAAATAAATAAATGACGAGAGTGTGTAATGTTCGATTAAACCCGAATTTAGCCTTTTTTACTTGTTTTCCTGTTTTTTCTTTTAAAATTTTTGCAGTTATCTGGATACATTTCTCAAACTAAAATGTTTAAAATGTTAACATGTATTTATTTAATTAACATTTTTACGATCACTTACTTATTCTTTACTACCTTTATATCAACCAATCACTCTCTCTCCTTAACCCTACTCCAACAAACTAATTTAATTACCGTTACACGCTTTTGTTATACGATTTTCCAATTCAGTTTTTTTTTACTTCTCACAATTGAATTTTTGTTTTCCAATTAATTACGAACTGCATGCGTCCACCTGTACTGTCCACTCCGAGGCAGCCAAGCACTTTGCAGTCATTCAACAAATTAAATAGTTGCATATTCCCAATTGACCTTTCATATACAACCAATTAAAACTATCAAACATGTCAATGTCAACTTTGACCTTCGCCAATGCGAATGGCGTTAAGCAAGTGAGAAGTAGACAAAGCGTGCGGGGGAGAGAGAGAAAGCTTATTTGTAGCTTTGTATGTATATATGTTTGAAAATTTATTTGGAAGTACTGCAAAGAAAACCATTGCTCGCCAAACTGTAATGAACGCAATGATTTATTGTGAAAATCATTTTGAAATGTTTATGTGTGTTCTTTTCAGTATAAGAACTTTAATTTCACTCTTCGCTTTCATTTCTAACACACTTGTAGCCAATTAATTAAATTTCCCCCTAAATGTAGTAAAAATTTTCAATTACAATTTTCAAACTAACGGTACTTTTTGGCATGATTACTTGTGAATTTCAACGTCCAGCAGCAAAAAAGCGTGTGGAATACACGAGAAATGCTCTTTTTTGCACACAAAATAATATTAAGCATGCAAAAGTTTGTGTGTGTGTTTGAGTTCCTCATAAATTTTACAATTAGCAATTTCCATTAACGTTGACAACTCAATTATGCTGTGTTGCATAACTGAAACCAAAATGTTTGGTCCACTAGGTCAGCAATGCTATGCTGAAGCAGCGTGTGCTCATGCAGTTTTATGTGGGGGAAAACTGTCAAAAATTAATTTGCACAGCGGTGGACGAGGGTAGGTAGATAAGTCAGAAATATTTTGAATTAAAAAATATTTAAGGAAAAAAATTAATTTGCACGGCGGTGGACGAGGGTAGGTAGATAAGTCAGAAATATTTTGAATTAAAAAATATTTAAGGAAAAATCAGAGAAATATTGAAAAACAATATATTTTATTTCAAGCATAATCTGATTATATGATCCAAACAAGTAAGGAACGGCTAATTTCGGGTGCCACCGAACATTTTATACTCTCGCAATTTATTTATTTAAATTTATGAATATAACAAACAATTTGACTCACATATTCGGCATATATATGGTATAAAGTCCATCGAAAGTTTGAAAACCCTAATATTAAATATATGGGAGATAGGGGAAGTTATGACCTGATTTCACTAAATTTTCGCACGGAGACATATTATTAGAAGAAACATATTCCCTCAAAATTTCTTCTCAATAACTGAGAGATTTACCTATATTTTTGGTAAAAAAATTGTTAGAAGTACTGAGGTCCTCATATTCGATATATAGAGTCTTGAAAACTCATGGACCGATTTCGACGATTTTTAGAAGGGCGATGCCACTCTTAAAATACAGTATTTTTGCAAAGTTCTGTTCTGATATCTTCACTAGTACTAACTATATATACTGTAACTATTCAGACCGACTTCAGAGTAGGAAGTATGGGAAGTAGGCGTAGTTGTGAACCGTTTTGGACTATGTTCACAACATATCATTGGGAAGCTAGGAAGATATTATGAACCAAATTTCATTGAAATTGGTCGAGTAGTTTCGGAGATATGGTTTTTGACCCATAAGTGGACGGAACCACGCCTATTTAAAATTTTGTATAACATTTTGAGTGTTATAATCCGATTTCCTCCATTTTTGGACTGTATAAGGTAGTACCTAAAAGAAACGACTCTAGAAAGTTTCCTTGATATAGCATTAGTACTTTGCAAGATATGTACAAAAAACTTAGTAGGGGCGGGGCCACGTCCAATTCCCCAAAAAAAACTACATCCACATATGCCCCTTCATAGTGCGATCCTTCATACCAAATTTTACTTCAATATTTTCAATAATTTATGGCTGAGTTATAGCTTTTTATATGTTTTCGGTTATTGCCATTGTGTGGGCGTGGCAGTGGTCCGATTACGCCCATCTTCGAACTTAACCTTCTTATGGTGCGTCTTCCAAGTTTCATTAAGATATCTCAATTTTTACTCATGTTACAGCTTGCACGGACGGACAGACGTACGGACTTTGAACTTTTCTCGTCACCCTGATCATTTTGATATATATAACCCTATATCTAACTCGTTTAGTTTTAGGACTTACAACCAACCGTTATGTGAACACAAAACTATAACACTCTCGTAGCAGCTTTGTTGTATAAAAATGAAGAGTTCTACTAGATCTAAGACTTCCACAAACTACTGAATGATAGTAAGGCAGAAAGTGGCTTTTTCAAGTTAGATATTCCCTCGAATTGTGGCTCCAAGTCTCGAAAATGATCACGAGTAAAAAAAATCGTATTCTCTATTTTTTTATTTCTCAGCTCGGTCTTCTTTTATTTTATAACAGTTCAGAATTATCTTTCCAAATTTTAACACTTTCAACAATACATTTTACTCAAGAAACACGAAAATTAGGTAGGTCATTATTAAGATTTCCATGTGACCCTAATCATTTATAATAAAGATACTTCTAGAATGGGAAATCAGAAATGCTTTATAACAGGTCAACTCAAATCAAGTTTTGGTGAATAGTTCATAAAGCACTGGATAGAATTTGACGATTTAATTCAACTATTTTCGATTGGAGTAGAATAAAAATTTGTTTTGTTGTTGTTGTTGTTGAACTTATTTTAATTTTATACGAAATTTGTTGATTTTATTTGACTGTAATTTATGTTTTGTTGTTGTTGTTATATAATATTTTATTTTGTTGTTGTAATATGTTCAATAATTTGTCCTTTCTATGCTCTCATTTTATTCGATTGCACGCAATATTGATAATCGTAAGATTGCAAGCCGATCGTTTGGAAGTCGTATTTGAGCTTTTTTGTCGTTAAAGTGTTTTATTTCAGTTTCGTACGAACATTCTTCATTCTTCATTAGTATCACAACAAGCACTACAACAATTGTCATCCTCAATCTTACCGGAACTACCTTGACCTAACCCCAATCTTTATAATAGAGATATCGACTAGAACCTATTTTAGACAAACAGAACGAGAGTATGATTTGGTCTAAGCAGTATCTTTATCACAAATCTATCCACCATTTCTACCGCCATAACCTATTTTGGAAGACCAGAATGGCAGGGGAAGTATCGCATTCAATCTAACTACACAAATGTTTTCAATTCCTTAGGGACTTATCCCACAACACTTTCCTCCACAATATTCCCCATACTCTCTACTGTCAGTCAGCTACACTTCGAAACTCCATATTTACCTTCTCTCCTTCCACACCATTCACCCCACCAATATAGTTAATATTAGTTATTATTGCCACCATACAACAAGTTTAAACTTGTCATTTGCTACTGTTGTTAATGGTAATATCTATCACTAAACACCGCATAGGTATGTCAATATGCGTGTGTACCGCTCATAAATTGTGTCAATGTTGAAAAGGAAATTGCAAATTTAAAATTTAATTTCCGAATTTTCAGTGGGTGTATTGCTATGCCGGTTTCAAATGACAACATACGACGGCTATTTTTGACGAAGTTATGCCGCTGTAGCTAGATGCTACCTTATGTGACTGACTGTCAATCGAGCAAGAGGCATTATTTAAGTGAATTAGTGTGAGTATTTGCTTGAAAAGAAGAGTGTGAGAAAACTAGAAAGCAATAACTGTTAAAATATGGAAGTTTAAATATCATATTCCATAATGTACTAGTAAGCTTCAGTATTCTCATTACTTCAGGTACTGGTATAATGGCCAAAAGGTGTGCCAGTTTTTATTATGAACTCTGTAATCAAATTGGTTTCTCATTTTCAAAAGAACTTGATACATAAACCGATAACCCAAAATGACCGTATAAAGTTTTGGAAGCTTAGCACAGAAAAAATCTTTAAAAACGAATAGAGCGTTATGAGATTAAAAGCTTTTAAAGAGCTTTTAGATTCTATAGTCGGCAAAATCCCGAAGATTAGAATTCCAAAATCGCGAACTCCGAAAGAGGCTTCCTGTTTCAGATTCGTTAAAAAATTGAGAGCTTTCAAATGTTTCCAAGAGCCACCAGATTATATAGTCAGCAAAGTGTCGAGGTTTAAAATCCCAAAATCGTGACCTTCGAAATATGATTGCTATTTTATATACATTAGAAGATTGACAGCTTTTAGGTGTTTCAATGATCCATTAGATTCCTTAGTCGGTAAAATGTCGATTCATAAAATACCAAAGCCCGGATCTTCCAAAATAAGCTAAATATTTCAGATTCAGGAGAACATACCCACAAAGTACAGAAATGGCCGCACGAATTTCTAAAGATAACCAAACTATTATCTTCAGACCCTGATTGAATTATTTTCGAAGACGACTCTTTGATAGATCTCAATACGAAAAGAAGCAATGAGAGTTGTGTTATCTACTTGTGCTCTATAAAGAACAAATGGCCCTCCGAGATCATTCTACCTATCTCTCTGATCAATTTTTATCGCTTCACAAAGCCCTAGAACCACCTCAAGAACCACCTTGGCTTTTATTTGCCCTTTTTATATTTTTATACTCTCGCAACAAAGTTGCTAGAGAGTATTATAGTTTTGTTCACATAACGGTTGTTTGTAACACCCAAAACCAAACGTGTTAGATATAGGGTTATATATACCAAAGCGATCAGGGTGAAGAGTGGAGTTCAAATCCGAATGTCTGTCTGTACGTCCGTCCGTCTGTGCAAGCTGTAACTTGAGTAAAAATTAAGATATCTTGATGAAACTTGACACACTTATTTCTTGGCACCATAGGAAGGTTGCTTTCGAAAATGAGCAAAATCGGACCACTGCCACGCCCACAAAATGGCGAAAACCGAAAACACATAAAGTGCCATAACTAAGCCATAAATAAAGCTATGAAAAGTCATAAAAAAAGCTAAAATTTGGTATGAAGGATCGCACTATGAAGGGGCATATTGGATGTAATTTTCTTGGGGAGGTGGGCGTTGGCCCGCCCCCAAATAGGTTTTTTGTACATATCTCGGAAACCAATAGAGCTATATAAACCAAACTTTATGCAGTCGTTTTTATTAGCCAATTCTTAATACAGTCCAAAAATGAAAAAAATCGGATAATAACCACGCCCACCTCCCATACAAAGGTTAGGTTGAAAATTACTAAAAGTGGGTTAACTCACTAACAAAAAACGTCAGAAACACTAAATTTCACATAAGAAATGGCAGATGGAACCTGTACTCAGATTTTTTTAAAATGGAAAATGGGCGTGGCGTCGCCCACTTATGGGTCAAAAACCATATCTCAGGAACTACTCGACCGATTTCAATGAAACTTGATTTGTAATAGTTTTCTTATTCCCAATAATATGTTGTGAAAATTGGCCAAATCGCTTCACAACCACGCCTACTTCCTATATACCAGAACTTTGAAGACGATCTGGATCGTTTACTTTACAATATATAAAGTAAGCACTAGTGAAGATATCGGTGCAGAGCTTTGCACAAATACTATGTTTATAGAGTGGCAGCCCCATTCTAAAAATACTATGTTAATAGTGTGGCAGCCCTATTCTAAAATCCGCCGAAATCGGACCATAGGTTTTTAAGGCCCCATATATCGAACACGAGGACCTCGGTGCTTCTAACCTAATATTATGGTTTCCAACTTTCAATGTACTTTATACAATATATATAACGAATATGTGTGGCAAATTGTGTATTATATAATATTAATTAAGTTAAATAAATAAATTGCGAGAGTATAAAATGTTCGGTTACACCCGAACTTAGCCCTTCCTTACTTGTTAAAGATCACTTCATCATATTTATGGTTGAAGCTAAAGCTTTCTATCTAATATTTAACTTAAAGTTTGTCCATATATGTTTCTGCTCAATCTTAAACCATTAAATTTAAGCGCTCTAACTACTTCTCCAGCAAACCTTCCACCACTTATATTACGACAATATTTTCGATAACTTTCAACAACACAAAATAGAGTGAGAAGCTTTCACAAACTCATTGACTCATTTTCACGGCACTTGCATATACTCCATATTTAAGTACTCGTATATACAGTTAACGAGACCAGTGATGCATTTGAGAGTAGTCAGCAACTTTATATAATACATACAAACTATAGTAGTTTGTGGTTAGAACATTGCCGTGTTTGAATCTAAAATAATGATGGATGAATGAAGTGAACGAGTATGTTTGTGATACCCATTCCAACAAATTTATGTGGAACAAGTAGAAATATGAGCATATTTGATTTACCCCTACTACTGGGAGTTTTCTGAAACTTGGATGTAAAAGTAAAATATTTATTCAGACCATAACAAATATTTGTAAGCCAAAACCAGGAAGAAATAACAAAGAAGCAACAAACTTGTGTAAAAGTGTGAGAAAAGGTGGAATGGAAGGAAGCACATCATTTACTTATAAGATAGAGGGGTACAGTGAAAAGAGTGTATATGTACAAATATGCGAAGCTCTCAATTAAAACAAAAATCTCAATTAAAACAAAAATCTCAATTAACATAAAACGAAAGTTTAATAAAATCAAAAATATTTTTTTAAATTTTTTGCAAAATTTATTTTAAAATTTTTGGAAATATAAATACTTCTGAAATTTAAAAAATTATTTTCAAACAAATTTTGGAAAAAAAAATGAAATTTAAGAAATATTTTCAAATTAAAAAAAAAACATTCACATTTAAACAAAAAAAAAATATGAGTTTTTTTGAAAATTCGTCGAAATAAAAATAATTGTGAAATTTTAAAAATCTATTTTCAAACAAATTTAAAAAAAAAAATATTTTTATGAAATTATAAAAAAATATTTTCGAATAAAAAACAAATATTTTTAAATTTAAACAAAAAATATTAAACGAAAATTGTTGTTTTCAAAAAAAAAAAAATTTTATTTTATGTATAATATTTTAAAAATTTCTTTTTAATTTTCAATATTTTCAATTTTATCCTAACAAACATCTTTTAATTCGAATAAATATTCAATTTCTTTCTATCTTCCACACAGGATCCGAAAATTCTCGATAAAGTGACGAAAAAGAATGGCACCGATATGGTGGCCTTGGATAAACGTTCACTGACAATATGTTCGAATACAGATTATATAAATATAACATATCATCATGTTATTTGTCCGGATGCAGCAACGGCAAAGGTGAGTTGTAAAAACAAAAAAAAAAATATTAATATATTATACACTAAAAAAAATGGAAATGCGACGATATTCGCAGAAGAGTAGCTTTCACAAAAGCTTTCACTTTATTAGCCAAAAACCAGCTGTGCTTACAAAAAGCTTTTAAGCAAAAAATAATAATTTTTTTTTATAAAACCTTCACTTAAAAGTAGTGAAATCCTGGCTTCAACTGACTTATGAAGTTTTCTGAGGAAAGCACATTTAACCAAAGTAAGCACAAAATTATTTCCACAATATTTCCGTGCTTTGGCAAAGCTTTCAATTAATAAATGCAAGCACCAAAAGCTTCTAAATACATACAGTGAGTGGCACAAATATTTTCTTCTAATTTTAAAGTTAAATATCGAAACTTTTTGTGAAAGCTTTGAAGTTGACGAAAGTGAGTTACACAGAAGCTTGTACGATTTTTTGGCAAAAACTAAGCTTTTCATGATAGCTCTGCTAAGAAATATGAAAGCTTTGAAAGTAGGTTTTTAAAGTTGAGTGAAAATTTTGAAAATATCTGAACAATTCAGGTTTCCCTAAAGCTTAAACAAAGTTCTACACAATTTTTGTACGAACTAAGATTTTCAGGTTAGTTTTCATGAAAGCTTCACTAAGATAAACCAAAGCTCATTTAGTACCGAAAATGATGAAAGCTCAATAGATATCCTAA
This sequence comes from Zeugodacus cucurbitae, assembly GCF_028554725.1. Taxonomy (NCBI): domain Eukaryota; kingdom Metazoa; phylum Arthropoda; class Insecta; order Diptera; family Tephritidae; genus Zeugodacus; species Zeugodacus cucurbitae. The sequence goes on from NC_071670.1 coordinate 8,350,042, forward strand.
TTTTCAGTTACCCTGTTAGTTTGCAATACTGCCCTAATGTATTACATTTTCCGTTTAAATGAATCCTAAGTGATGAAATACAAAAATAATAGCAAAAAAATGATTCATGTCCGAAAGCATCACAACTTTTTGAAAGCGATGAGTTGAAAAGACACTTTTATTGATACTTAATGATCCCCTAGAAAGCGCCAGTGTAACTTAAATAATTTCTCAAAATCTCTGGCTTGCCTGCATTGCCAAATTACGCATTTTATCCTACAAAATTGGTCTAACATAATTTTGGCAAGCTCAGTAAGTAACTTTGGCCAACTGTTAAAGTTTTCAAAGTTTTCAGCTTCAAACGCTTTTAAATATTTTAATAGCTACATATGTATATACATATTATACTTTCTCGCAGTTGAAAAAGATTATTAAAGCCAAATGCAATAGTTAAATTCACAAATTGTGAGTCGACAGCCAGGTCGCTCTATCTCTCTTAACACCGCTCAAGTACCACTATGAGGAAAATAGGCAACTGGGTACACTTTGACGTTTGGCTAAAACTTTAATGTTTGCTAACGGGATTTTACGAGTATAAAATATTTGTGCCGAGAAATGTTTGAAAAGTTATCACACTTCTGCAGCAAGCAATTGGATTTTGGGAAAAGGGAAGGAAGATAAAAGTAGGTGAAAACTTTGGAACTGTTAAAAGGTGTGCGACTCATGTACATACCATATTATATTTTATTAAGTGAAAGTGCTAGCGGAAATGCAACACTGAAATTGAGATATAAATAATCTTAAAATTTAAAAATTAAAAAAAGTAAAAAGTACAAAATTGATGAATCCAAAAAGCTTTTCGATATAAAATGCAACACTGTATAAAATATAAAAGAATAATCCCTTTTTATTTTAATATAATGAGAGTGTTGCATATTTATAATAATATTTTTGAATAAAGTTTTCAAAAAATTTTCAAGAAATAAAATTTCAAAATTTTTTTAAATCAATTTGTTTTGTATTGTATTCAAAAAAATTGTATTTAAGAAAAATACCAACAACATGATCCAGTAGTGACAAAAAACTCACTTTCCTAATGAAATATAAAATATTATGCAAAAAAATGCAATTTTTTGCTTTCAAAAATTCAATCAACCCTGGCCCAAATTGTTCTACGAATGCAGCTCTTTGTTACTTCAAACCAAATTTTAATTATTAATGAATAATTTTATGATATTTTTATTATGAAATTACGGTCTTATAACCTAAAGTTGAACTTTCATTAAAAGCTTACACGGAAAAGTTCCACAAAGTGATATTACTTGATTCAAAACTGTTTTTAGGAATTTGTATGAACAAAAAAGGTTGTTAATTAAATAGCCTAAAGTTGAACTTTCATAAAAGCTCACACTGAAAAGCTCCACAAAATGATATAAAAATACTTTATTAAAGAATTTGTATGAAAAAAAGGTATTTAATTAAACAAAATTGCCTAGAGTTGAACTTTCATTAAAAGCGCACAGGGAAAAGCTAAACAAAATGATATAAAATATTTTCAAAACTTATGAATATGTTTGAAAAAAAGGTAGATAACAAAAAAATAGCCTAAAAATGAACTTTCATTAAAATCTCACACGAAAAAGCTCCACAAAATGATATACAATTTTTTTTTTACTTTTTTAAACAATTTGTATTTTTGTTCATACAAGTGGTTAAATAAAAAATTCTTTCTTCTCCCTATAAGCAACATTTTGTTCAAAGAAAATGCAACCCTGATTACAGTTAACTGGTTACAATTCAATAAAAAGCTTTAACTCTTATATAAAGCTTTCATGTTTAGAGAGAGTTTTTTATAACTACGGAACTAATATTTTAAGAAAATTTGCAACCTTGACATAATTAAAATGCAACCCTGTATATTACGGGGTTGTAAATAAGAACGTTTGCTTTGGAAAATAGTATATATTGATTTAAACTATTTTGCTTTTAGAAAATTTGTTCTAACAAACTTATTATTTTAGCAAATATGCAACTCTGCGAAAAATAATTTTAAATTTTTTGTCGAAAAAATTAATTTTTGAGTTTTTTTTTTAATATGAAACTAAACCAATATAAATTTTTTTGGAGAAATAATACGTATCATTTTCCACACAAAAAACTCGAAAAATTTATCGAAGTTGAGAGCTTAATATTGATTGCATTTGCATACCTGTGATCACCCACTCTTCATTTACTCCCACACACACCCACGTACAATGCGAAGTACAGTTCACCAATGACTTAACTCCAATCAAAATTTTTTTGCCAATTTCTGAGCATAGGATCAGTGTGGCTAATGAAAATTGTGGCAATAAATGCAATTCCTGGCACAAGCGTTTGATACACATGCACACAAATATGTATACAGTTATTTATTGAGCCTTCATGGCTTTTGTGTGGCACGCTAACAATGCCAGCGTGCAGTGTCTGCGAGTACTCGAGCAAGATAAAGAAGATGAAGAGAAGAAAAGCTTCAACTGACATGCTGTACTGCATGCGAAAACTGTGTCATCTTACATGCACACACGCATGCATTCTGATTACAATTGGTTTTATTTTTCGACAACAATGACCCTTTAGAATTCTTAATTAAAATTGTAGCTTGTCCAAAAATCACATTAAATGCAACAGTTGTTGGCGGAAAGCAAGCAGTATAATTAAATGTTTGTTGCCAGAAGAAAAAACAATAACAACAACAAATACTAAATACTGGAAACAGATATTTTGTTTGGAATTGTAGAGAAATAACACGTGTTTGCTGAGAAGATGAAATGGAAAAAAGTCCGAATTTTTGTTAAAATTTTTGTTTGTTGTAAAAAATTTGAAATTTTTTTCTAAAATGTTTTTATGAACAAAGTTTCATATTTAAACCTTCGAATTTTTCTTTATAACATTGCTTTTTATTATTTTGTTATAAAATATTTTAAAATATTTGATAATAATTTTTTGAAATAAATTTCTAAATTTTATAAAATAACAAAAAATTTAAATTTATTTTATTTTAATTTAATTTTTAATTTTTTTAAATAAAAAATTTAAAATTTTTAATTTAAAAATTTTTTTAAATTTTTTTGTTTAACTCTATTATGAAAAACTTTAATATATTTAAACAAAAAATGAAAAATAATTATTTATTTTTTCGAATATGTTTTTAAAAATAAAATTTCATATTTATACTGCAGAATTTTTAATGTAACTACTTTTTAATATTAAAAAATATATTATTATATAATTTTCATAAATTATTATTTTTAAATAAATTTGTATAAACAAATTTTGCACAACTTATCAATTTTTTTATTCAATTTTTAAAAAATTATTTTCATTACTTAAATTTTTTTTTATAATTCTTTTCATTTTTTTGTGAAAAATAAACTAAATTGAATTCAATCAAAAACTAAATTCTTCTAAAAAATTAAACTCTTTATAATTCCTATCCTATACATATTAAAGAAGATGAAAAAAATGAAGGTATAATTAAAAAATAATTGCATGAATTCATTTAAAGAAATATATTAAATTTTTGTTTATTTTTAATTAAAATATTTAATTTTTTATTATTTTTTTTTAATAAAATTTAAAAATTGTTCGGAAAAGTATTTTTAACTTTTTGTTTAGTTATTTCAATTTATTAAAATTTACTTTTTCGAAATCCTCTTTTGAAGATAAAATATTATTAATTATTGATGAAAATACAAATAAAATATACGAAATATTTTTTTGAAAATCACAAAAAGGTTTAATCATGCAAAATCTCATTCACCCTCATCTCACTTATCTTTCATTTTAGATCTGGTTAGATGGCATACGAAAAATCACACATAATGTTAAAGCGAATAATATATGTCCGATGATGTGTTTAAAAAAACAGTAAGTTCAAGAAAATGGTTTAAAAAAAATAAAAAAAATTTAATTTAACAATAATTAAATAAGACAAAATTAAAAAAAAACAATTCAAAAAATAAAATAAAATAAATAAAACAAAAATAAATAAGTAAAAAAAAAATGAAATATTTATTAAATGAAAAAATTCTAAGTAAAGCATGACATTTTTTTTAATATAACACACTTTTTAAAATTACTTTAGCATGATTTTTGCAATTAACTATAGCAATTAATTGCTTCTGTGTATATACATTTGTCTCACACTACACTGTCTTATGCGTTTAATATTGCGTTGTGCGTCTTATTATATTTTAATGTCATTAAGTTTAAGAACTATTAAAAACATATACTACCACTCCTCTTTAACTCCACTTAATCTGTGTATTAAAAAACATTCTGGTCACCTGAATTTTTTATATTTTTTCTGGTCATGAATTTCATGGTGAAATGAAATTTGTTTGTTTCTAAATTTTACAAAATATTTCAATCTGTATTTATTTCATTTCTGCCTATTATATACACTAACAACACTTAATTTGTGCACTTTTCCAAAAAAAAAATCTGGTCACCTTAATTTCGATCTTTTTTCCGGTCACCTTTGAATGAACTTTTCTTCATTAAGTCGTTCTGCAAAGTGTTTGTTTTTAAATTTTAAAATACATTTCTACTATTTAATCCATTTCTATCTTTTTCAAATTTATTCTATTGTATATATTCTAAATATTTATTTCATTTCAATTAAATTATTTAATTTATTTTCATAAAACTCTCTTTACTTTGCATGTCTGCACATTTTATTTGCACGAATTCAATATTTAACGTTATAATTATATAAAAAAAATAAATTTAAATGTAAATAAACAGCGTTGGCAAGAGGGTTTGCGTTACATAACACATAATAATAAGGCCACCAATGTGTGCCCGAGAACTAATTTAATGAAACAGTAAGTACAAAAATGTATATAAAAAATATTTTTCTTAAACATTTTCATGTCCAAAATTCGATTTACAAAACATTTAAGAAGGTAAGTACATCTTAAGTAACAGTAAAATGTACACTAAAAAATTATAAATAAAATATTTTGCTAACATTTTTTGAAAACACTCTTTACACCCAATTTATGTAAAAATTTACAATTTGAGTTATTTATTGAGTAGTTTAGTATATTCTAGTCCTCTTGAGCACATTTTGAGTATTTCGACAGCTATATTAGCAAATATAATATTTATAAAATTAAAAGTTTAAATTGTTCTTGAGTGATACCAACATCCCACTCAAATAAATTTGAGCAATTTGAGTGGGTATTAGAGAAAGAAAAAATTGTAGTTATACTTCCAGTAGAATATCACTCATTTTGAGCACTTTTTCCTTCTCAAATCGCGCAAAATTTATACAAATATTACACTCACTCAAAATTCAGTTGTTTTGAGCGATTATAATATTTATAAAAAATAGAGGAGTTTATACTACTCTTGAGTGATATGAAAAATGCACTCTAAAAAATTTTGAAAACAAAAATTTTAATACTTTTTACTTCACTCATGTTGAGCACTTTTTTCGGAAATACTTATCTCACTCAAACATGAGTAATTTAGAGAAAAAATATGTAATTTAAAATATTTATTGAACTGTTTTAATAAAATATATAACTTGAAATTTATAATACCTTCGAGTGATACTAAGATAGCACTCAAATAAATTGGAGTAATTTAAAAAAAAGTGTTTGTGCGTGAAATACTTAATATACTCAATTTTTTACCAGTTTTTTCCTGCTAAAGTCTCAAGTTTTAGCATATCAATGGCGTGAAATATAGAACTCAGATATCTGAGCACTTTAAACTGATTAATTTCTAAGCAATAAAAATCACTCAATTGAGAAAAGTGGGAATAAGTATGAACTCATTATTATTAGAAACCAAAATCAACTCTCTTCTTCTCTCTCTCTATCTTTTGATATTATAGTTCACTGAAATTACGAAGAAAGTGACTTGAAATGGAGAGTGATTGAGAGAGGGAACATTGGGGAGTACTTTTGTTATAAAATAAATTTTAATTCCGTCGGCTCAAATTGTTCTAATTATTTAAGAATTCTTAACGAGAGTTGTTAGTATGAAGTAATCCGTTTAAAATAAATTTGAGTTACATTTATATACCGTTATGTCAACTTAGATGGAAGCTTAAGCCAGACTGATGCAATATAGAGCTTGCAGTAGTAAATTTTTTCGAGTAAATATGAACGAAATAACTCTAAAGACAGTTAGAACTAGTCAAATTTTATGCAATAGATATTAATTTCCGGTCTTTGAGTAAATTTATTATTTGTTAATGATGCCAAAAGTATTGACGGTATTGCAAAATCACTAACTGTAATCGAGAAATACACTTTGCACTCCCTTTAAAATATTATATTTCACAGACACGTTGGTCGATCCAGCTACGCGTACCCACCGTACCAGCTGCGTATAAGTTCTCACTCACAACCCTAATCCACCATTAAAATCCATTGCCATGCTTCAGTCGACACTTAGAAATATCAATGACAATAAACAATTGAAGACGACAAAGAACGTTCAAACACTTCAGTGATAAATAGGCAGCAGCACCAGAAGCGCACATTTTTGCTATTTCGCAAATCCCTACAGTAAACCGAGCAACAAGGACTACTATGGCACAGATGGTGGAGCGAGAGAGTGAATGTAAGAGAAACTGTTTAGATTTGCTACAGCGCCAAGCGCCTTGTGTCAACAGGTTTTAGAGGCTGTGGCTGAAATGCATTTGTGAAATACGCGCTAAATCACAGTAGAAAGTAAAGAAACACTAACAAAAAAGTAGGTTTGGAGTAGATGAGCTTACGCGTGTAGTTGCGCAAAAAGCCGGCGGCAGTTGAAATACTTAGACAAAAGCCATGGCAAATAGACATTTATAACGCAGCGCAAATTTATGCAGCATAATTGTTTAGTATAAACGCGGGCAAAAACAACATGAAAACCGCTATTGCTGCGGAGAAAATCAAACAGTACCCCTGACTATGCAAACAACACAATATTTTTGCATAAATAAATATTTAGTCGCTGCCACGCAAATGAGGCTGCGCTGCCGCGGTCGCTGCGTTGTTGCGCTTCTAAGCCAACAAAGATTTCAATTCTCGTTTTTTTCGCAATGCCTTCATTTTATTTATCTTCTCATTTTGCTTTGCTTGACTTTCGCAACACACATTTTATGCTTTCACGCTCCCTTCTTACCCCTGAAATATTACATTCCGCATTACAACCAGCATCCGCAGCGCACTTGAGCCCTTGAGTGTGTCTTCTTATTGGCATTTTGTTGCCTTATGAGACGCTGAGTGGCATTATTGTGCTTCAGGCCATATTGTACGCGTATTTATATGTATTTGAGCGCGCGAAAGAGTTACGCATACAAAAAAAAAATAAATAAATGACTTTTAGTGGCAATGTCGGATTTCGGTGGATATTTATGATTGCAGTAGAACACATAAAAGCTGCAGACTAACTGTATACTATATAGATGAAGTACGCACAGTAATGAGGGTGTTGTTTAGGCGTGAAGTTGGTCAGTGTGAGTGGGAAGCGCTCTTGAGCTAGTAGTGTGGGGCAAAAACATATGTTCTTTGGTTGTGAACCTGTTTATCAGCTGTTTATGCGAAACCGCTGTCCAAAGTTGGAGGTTATGGTGAGTGCGTTGAGTAGATTAATTGCGAAGGAAGTGTGAGAGATAAAGTAGCCACCAACGATGGAGTTTTAGGAGTTTTAGTTTCAATTTAGAACAGTTAGAACATATTTTATTGGCCTTTCGACAACCTAGAAATTAAATTAGGCACGTTTATTGTCTTTCGTAAGTTTCTTCAAAGCAAAAAACTGAATGCAGGGAGCTGCAATGAACTGGTTAACCGGTTCGAAATGTGTCGTCTTTTAGTAATCCGAAACTGTTTTGTTGGGCAGTTGAAAGTCCTAACATCTAGTTTTACAATTCCAAGGCATGTTTATTCGAAATATTAACGGTAATTAGTTCTATAATATGTAAATAGATAAAAGACCTCATTAAAAAATTTATAAAATTTCGATAGGCTTGAAAAAATTCATTTAGATGGTGGATCGAATACGAAAAAGCTTTTAATTCGACCAAGAGACATTGCCGATTAAGATTTCATCCTCATACTCAACAAGCATTTTAGACAAGTTTGAGGAAACCAGTCATTCCTTCGGTGTCATCCTACTCAAGAAGCTTTTCAGACAAGTTTGAAGAAACCAGTCCCAAAAAGACATGAATAATATTTAAACTCCTCAAGAATGGAACCTCAGATCCAAAACTTTCCCTAGTGTAACTTCTATACCAAAATAACCTATCTTTAGATCTAACTTATACATATCTTCATCTCACTTAGAATATGCTGAGCAATGCAGTATACTAAATCTCGGTAATTAGTCTAAAGAACAAGAAATCCATCACATTTTGTCTCAGTAACCGAAAAGTCTTTAATAAATCAAGATTAAAATAATTCTAAAATAAAGATTCAGCGACCCCGAGAACTCCCGAGTAAGGAGTTTGAAGCGATTCCGATGAATTGTTCAAAAAAGCGTCCGCCATAATAGATCCCCCATTTTGAATTTTGAAAAACCGGCACCGGATTCATAATTAGCGACCCCGAAAACCCCCGAATATCGAGTTTCAAACGAATCCGATGAATTTCAAAAATCGCTGTCGGCCATATTGGTTTTCTGGGTTTATCTCAAAACCCTGATCTGATGAGTTTGAATGGACCTCGGATTCGGATTCAGTGACCCCATAACCATACAATACACATAATAAAAGCCCCAGGTCATGCTGCAATTTTTTTCTGTGTGGCTGTGTTATTTGAGTCAAAGGCGTCATTCAACGAAGAGCAAGCAATACCACAGAAGAGTTTCTTACTAACTAATGAACTTAAATGAGGACGACAAAATTTTCTCCGGCGGATTTTTTATATCTCTCTATCTTATTTGTGATTGCCTTCCAAAAAGGGTTTGGACTTAAAATATATGGAAAGATAAAGTGACTTTGGGCTTAAAGTGGACGGTCTAGAAAGTACTATTTGCTTCCGTAGATACATACATTTGAATACAGGCGTTGGAAAGATAAAGAGAGTACCAATTCTCCCATAAAAAAAACCTAAGAGAGGTCTATTAAAATATCAACAGTACCCGTTTCTAAAAGTAGACCACCTTTAAAAAGGGAGTTTAAGTCTACATTTATCAGAAAGAGAATAGTTGAATCATCAGAAAGATACTTTGAGGCAAATGCTTCCAAAGACTGCTACAAAAACTTTCTTTCTTTGCAAAAATGTTGACAAAGATATTGGCTGAACTAGACTATAACTTGTCATATCTACTATAATGGTATATTCTTTGTGGTTAGGACCTTCTAAATAATCAGAAAATATGAAGTTTAACGGAGAAAGGCCAGTTTTTAGTTTTTATTGGGGACTCAGACACAGTAATAAACTCATTAAAAAGAACAGAAGTGGTAGCCTGAAATGCTAGGAGCTTAGAAAATGATAACTGGTAACCAAGCTAGTGAAGTGAGCTGTTTCATGGGTCCAAATGTACAAACTTTGCGCTTAAAAATAGTGTCTAGATTATTTATTGGACTCACCTAGTGCATTTACTCTCTTTTACTTAAAAAACCAAAAAAGTATTCTCGCACACAACAACAAAAATAACAACAAGTATAATAATAAACAGAACGAAAATAATTATCAAAGTTATATACTTTCTGAAAAATTATCTACTCCCGCCATTTGCTATGCACCGTTACTTTGACTAATTCAAATTGCACTCATTTAACCTAATTTCCGTTTGCTATTTGTCTCGACCACTTTAACCCAGTATAAGTAAATAAATGCTGGCACTGTGGCGCACCGCTGCACATACATATGTATGTGTGTATGTTTGCTTATTCATATGGAAAAATGTTGACTATGTAACAGGAAATGAAGGACATGCACATAAACATGGAGCAGAGTAAAAGCAAAAAATACAAAAAAAAACATACAAAAACTAATGCACACACAGTTGTAATATGCACGTGTACTAGCGTTGAGAGCTGCTACATTTTGCATTGTCCTTTGCTATCCTTTACATTCAGTTTGTTTTTGTTGTTGCACAGGAAATTGACCAATACAACCCAAGCATTGCCATCAGTGTATATGTATGTGTTGCCCGCAATTTGTTTGTACAGTCAATAAATTATAAACTAATTATTTGCAATTAGTGTAGAAAGAGAGAGCGAAAAAGTAGCGCATTGAGTTGAAAAAGAGGTTAGGTTGAAAATTTAGTTCACGGGAAAGAAATTAAGAAAATGGGTTGTTAATAAGTAAAAATTGCTGGGAATTTGAAAACTTTTTTCTTTTGTTGGTTTCTTCGATTTAAAAGAAGACTGAAAGTTGACAGTTGAAACACATAAAAACTTCACGAAGATAATTCAAGTCATACAGTAATCAATCCATTAACGTTAAAACATCGAAAACAGCTCTTTCTAACTTCCCTACGTCGGCCTTACATATTATGCAACAAATAACTTCAAAAATATTTTTAAAAATAGTAGAACATCGATGTAGAACTAGCTAATTACTTCGAAGCAGTAATAAAAATCGTGAAAGACCCTAAAGATCCTAAGAGGGGTAATGTCATACAGTAATCCATCTGTCATATTGACCCTAAGAGGGTCTCATTTATTTCAATGTCATGCAGTAATCCATCGAAAACTGTTCTTACTAATCTCCCAATTCTTCAAATTACCTCAAGAAAATAAGCAGACAAAATAGTATAACGTCGAAATAGAACCACCAAATTACTTCGAAACTGTAACCAAAATCTTCTTCTAACCTCCCGACATAGACCTTACATATTATCCAACAAATAATCTCAAAAAAATAAACGGACAAAATAGTAGGACCTCGAAGAAGAACCAGCAACTTACTTCGAAGTTATTTATCGAGATTTATTTCAAAGTCATACCGTAAACAATATATGAGCGGTAACACATCGAAGCTGAATCATCAAATTACTTCGAAGAAATAATCCCAATCGTGAGAGTCCCTACTAAACCTATAAAAGCCTCAAAGTCAAACAGTTATCAATAAAGTAACGGTAAGACATCGAAAATTGCTCTTTGCTCCTCAAAAAATAGCAGAACATCGAAACAGAACCAAAAATTATTTCGAAACACTAATCAAAAACGTTATAGACACTGCTGACCCTAAAACAAAGTCATTAAAATAATAGAACGAGGTTACCTTTCTCCAAGCTCAGGTCGTCGTTCAAGCAAAAAGTTTCAAAAAAAGTTCTCAAAAACGGTTTATTGAAGTAGCAGAACCAGATCAAGATAGAAAGCAATCCACTCAAAACCTAAATAGTCTATGCGGAAAGCCATGAAACGAATAAAGACTCATCAGAAATGTTTATGAACACACAACTTCTTAACTTAGTCCACTAGATCCACAGAAGATAATCTGATATTGAGATCGAAAATTATGTGAGGAGATCGAAAACCCTGGGTAATAGCTACCATACTTCACATGAACTTTTCAACGACGGAGAGGTCTCCATCTAACATCAAAAATCATATTGAAAACCTTCAGTGCTTTAGGATCAATGTCCATTCGGATGGTGAATTAGGTGTTGGGTTTTCGTATCTAGATACGAATAAGAAGCTCTCTTTCCTTTTGGAACCAATTTTGAAGTTCTCCGAAATGTCTTCTATTTATATTCAACTTCATCTTAGTCAGAACTAGAAAATCTGAATGGCGAAATGAAATGAAAACAAATATTTAAGACCTTAATTGTCATCCGAGATTTTCGAAGTAAATATATAGATCACTATACAAATGATGATTCCCTTTCTTATAACACCAGGTTTAGATCGTCGTTTTTACTTCGACGACTCAAATCCAATCCCCTAAAGTTTTCCCAAAAATATCTTATTATTTTCAGAATTCCTTCAGCCTACAACTAACTCAAGGTAAGTCATTCAAACGATCTCAACGGTAAGTACTTATTTCGGGCTTTTTGGTTCAAAAATGCATGCTGCAACTGTTAAATATTACACATACTGCGCAGATTTGTAGTACTCTTACCAAATCCCTTTTGTTTATAAACATTTCGATTCACGCTTTAATCTTTACATATATCTCTTCCACCCCACACAGTTGGATGCGTTTAAGTTTTTCGGTGGAAAAGGGTGGCAAAATACCCATTAAAGTGGTAGCGAAAACTTTTGCGTCCGGCAAAACGGAAAAGCTGGTATATCAATGCTTTAAGGAAGTCGGACTACCGGACGATAAGAGTGCCACCATGACGAAGGAAGAGTTTACATTCGATAAGTTTTATGCGTTATACCACAAGGTGTGCCCACGCAATGACATCGAAGAGCTGTTCACTTCCATGTAAGTTGAGAATGGGGTCATGAATGGGTGAAATGTTTGTATTTAAGTGGATAGAGAATATGTGTGAAGTTACTAGGGTGGACTCAAAAAGTAGGAGATTTAGAATTTTCTTTGTGAACAATGTATCGACCAGAGTCAATCGGAAGGACTGAAATCGGGGAGATGAAGCTGAAACAGCTTTCTTATGATCAATATTCACAAGATCCTGTTGAAGCCAGATTCTTTGATTATTCTCCAGGATTATTAAGCGTTGTGTTGGTTAGAGATGTGAAACCAAACAAGAGGTACAGTTGGTTAGATTGAGAAGCATAGCAGTTTCTATCTTAAAACAAGATTCTAAGGAAACGAACTTTGACGAGTCTTCTGAGTATCGATCTTGACTAAGTATTTATATTGAAAAATATAATTTTAGAGATTGCTTTGTTGCATTCCTTAACAGTTCTGGGTTCAATACTGGGACCATCCACAGGTTTCTAGCATTGAGAGAGGTATTGAAACAAATATAATGAACTTCGAGTCTTCCATGTATTGACGGAGAGTATATATTTTGGAAGAAAAAACTCTCGAAAATATTTTATTGCTTACTTTGACAGTTTTGTGTATAGTACTGGGACCACCCTCTTATATGAGTAGCAGCTAGTCTTATATGGCGAGTGACTGCTAAACGTCAACTAATATTTATTTATTTACTTTTTAACTCCATAATGCACAACCAATATTTATATTTGTTCTTCTACATTTTATTTGCCTTTACCTTCACTCCCTCATACACAACAGCACGAAGGGTAAATCGGAAGTCATATCGATGGTACAGTTCGTACAGTTCATGAATGAAAAGCAACGTGATCCACGTATGAATGAAATTTTATATCCGCTCTATGATGAGAAGCGTTGCACGGAGATAATCAACGATTATGAATTGGACGAGGAGAAGAAGAAGGCGGGTAAGTACTACTAACTATATTACTTCTAAGTTGAGTAGTCTACTAATATACCACCACAAACTCAGGTCAATTGTCGATGGATGGCTTCAAGCGTTATCTCATGTCCGATGAGAATGCGCCCGTATTCTTGGATCGCTTAGAAATGTATATGGAAATGGATCATCCATTGGCGCATTACTACATCAATAGCTCGCATAATACCTATCTGTCGGGACGACAAATTGGTGGTAAGAGTTCAGTAGAAATGTATCGGCAGACGTTACTAGCGGGTTGTAGGTGAGTTTAAGAGACTAGGAAGATTAAAACAAAGTTTGAGACGCACTCTTTTTTCAACTGTCTCATACAGATGCGTCGAGCTGGACTGTTGGAATGGCAAAGGTGAAGACGAGGAGCCCATCGTTACGCACGGTCACGCCTACTGTACTGAAATTCTATTTAAAGTGAGTAATCTGTTTGGTACGAACTGTTTTCAGAGTCATTACTTTGTATACTCGTCACTAGGATTGCATTCAAGCCATCGCCGATTGTGCATTTGTCTCCTCCGAGTATCCTGTTATATTATCCTTTGAGAATCACTGCAATCGTGCGCAGCAATATAAATTAGCTAAATACTGTGATGACTTCTTTGGTGAATTATTACTAAAAGAACCGTTGCCCGATCATCCGGTGAGTTGTAAATCGATAGTTTGATATACATTCCGCTAACTGTTACTCGAACACAGCTCGATCCTGGTTTACCGCTCCCACCGCCGAATAAATTGAAACGGAAAATACTGATAAAGAATAAACGCATGAAACCGGAAGTGGAGAAGGTTGAATTGGAGCTCTGGTTGAAGGGTGAACTGAAAACCGATGATGACCCGGAAGAAGATGCGAGCGCCAAACCACCTGAAGCAGCGCCACCACCACCAGAGGCGGCTGCCGCACCACCAGCAGGCGAACCCGGCGCTGATGGTGCAGCGCCTGAGGCCGAGGCAGCAGCGGTCAATTACAGCGGCTCCACGACGAATGTACACCCTTGGCTGTCGTCGATGGTCAATTATGCGCAGCCTATTAAATTCCAGGGCTTCGATAAGGCTATCGGTTAGTATTTTAGAAAACAATATTTTTGAAAAATATAACTATTTTTTTTTTTTGTTGCACAGAGAAAAACATCGCTCACAACATGTCGTCGTTTGCCGAAGCGGCCGGTATGAATTATCTCAAACAGAGCTCCATCGACTTTGTCAATTATAACAAACGTCAAATGTCGCGTATTTACCCGAAAGGCACACGCGCCGACTCTTCCAACTATATGCCACAAGTGTTCTGGAACGCTGGCTGTCAGATGGTCTCGCTCAATTTCCAAACCTCCGATCTGCCTATGCAATTGAATCAGGGTAAATTTGAATATAACGGTGGCTGCGGCTACCTGCTCAAGCCGGATTTTATGCGTCGCTCCGACAAGGATTTCGATCCGTTTGCCGATGCGCCCGTGGACGGTGTGATTGCCGCGCAGTGCTCAGTGAAAATTATAGCCGGTCAATTCTTGTCGGACAAAAAGGTCGGCACCTACGTCGAAGTCGACATGTTCGGTCTGCCCTCCGATACCGTAAAGAAAGAGTTTCGTACACGTTTGGTGCCTAACAACGGTTTGAATCCCGTTTACAATGAGGATCCGTTTGTCTTTCGTAAAGTCGTGTTGCCCGATTTGGCTGTGCTGCGTTTCGGCGTCTATGAAGAGAGTGGCAAAATGATTGGACAGCGTATATTACCGTTGGATGGTCTACAGGCCGGCTATCGACACGTCTCACTGCGTACCGAAGCGAATTTCCCTATGTCGTTGCCTATGCTTTTCGTCAACATCGAATTAAAGATTTATGTACCTGATGGCTTTGAGGATTTCATGGCCATGCTGTCGGATCCGAGAGGATTTGCGGGCGCTGCAGCAAAACAAAATGAACAAATGAAAGCGCTGGGCATTGAAGAGCAGAGCGGTGGTGCGGCACGTGATGCCGGCAAAGCCAAGGAGGAGGAGAAGAAAGAACCACCACTCGTATTCGAGCCGGTAACGTTAGAATCACTGCGCGGTGAGAAGGGCTTCCAAAAGGTGGCCAAAAAGCAGAACAAAGAGCTCGATACGCTTAAAAAGAAACACACCAAAGAACGCATGACCATGCAGAAGAATCAGAATGCAGCTATCGATCGGCTCATCAAGGGAAAGAGGTTGGCAATTGATTTGGAATGGTTGTAATACGTAGTTTGATGAATGAAAATAAATTGCTGGTTTTCTTTTTCACTTTCTCTTTCTACAGCAAAGATGAGATACGCAATGACACCACGATCAAGAATGCAATCACCGAGCAGACACAACAGTGGACCGAGATGATTGCCAAACACAAGAAAGAGGAGTGGGACATGTTGCGGCAACATGTGCAGGACTCGCAGGAAGCAATGAAGGCTTTGATGCTGACCGTGCAGGCGCAGCAAGTGAAGCAGCTGGAGGAGCGACATGCGCGGTAAGCTTGGAAGAAACTTCAGCTAAAGACTATAAATAAATATTTTTATTATTAATATTCTCCAGTGATATTAAAGACTTGAATGCTAAGCAAGCCAAAACCTCCGCTGATACCG
Organism: Zeugodacus cucurbitae; assembly: GCF_028554725.1. Classification (NCBI taxonomy): domain Eukaryota; kingdom Metazoa; phylum Arthropoda; class Insecta; order Diptera; family Tephritidae; genus Zeugodacus; species Zeugodacus cucurbitae. The sequence goes on from NC_071670.1 coordinate 8,365,943, forward strand.
CCAAAGAGGTGCAAAATGATAAAACATTGAAGACGAAGAATGAGAAGGATCGACGATTGCGTGAGAAACGACAAAATAATATCAAACGCTTCATGGAGGAGAAAAAGGTGAGCACGGCATTTATGGTTATAATATAAATATAGAGTTGAGCATATGTTAGAGCTTTAATTTTGTGAAGCTTTAAGTTTAAAGTCCGTCGTTCAGTTGGTTAAACTTTAAGTCAGACGAGCACGAAATAAGTTCTAGTCGATAAATTATAGTTATATAAAAATTATAGAGATGAGAAAGTGTTAGGGCTTTAAGTTTGTGGAGCTTAAAGCTTTAAATAAGTGCGTGGCGAGCACAACATAGTTTTCGAGTCGATAAATTATAGTTATATTAAAAATGTGGAGATGAGAATGTGTTAGAGCTTTCGTTTTGTGGAGCTTTAAGCTTTAAGCCAGGCGAGCACGATATGATTTTTAATTCGATAAATGATAGTTACAGTTAAAATTATAGAGATGAAAATGTAAAAGCTCAATTCAGTTTCCAGAGCTTTAAGCTTTAAGGGAACTTTGCAAGTAGTTTTTCAGCTTTCTTATACCTTATACGAGCACGATATAGCTTTTAAGTTTATAAATGATAGTTATATAAAAATTATAGAGATAAGTATGTGTTAGAGCTTTCAGTTTATAAAGCTTTAAGCTTTAAAGCAACTCTATAATTGATTTTTCAACTTTATTACACCTTATTGTGGTATAAATACCGAGTTTTTTAATACAAAAAATGATATTTCCACAACACTTGTTGCTTTAAAATGTAAGATATGAAATTCCCAGTGTAGCATTTATATATTTTAATACTCAAAAAAGCTTACAATCTACAAATATGTTTTCAATTCTTCTCTTCCGCCAGCAAATCGGTGTTAAACAGGGACGTGCTATGGAAAAACTCAAAATGGCACACGGCAAACAAGTCGAGGAATTTAGTACTGACGTGCAAAAGGTACTAAACGAAACACTCCGGCAAACCGACACTATAACCAGTATTGAGACTGTACTTTAGTGCAGTTAAATTAAAAACAAAAACAAAAACTATAAAATATGTAGTATTGAAAACTTAGCGACCAAATAGTTGTGCTTGTTGAATGAAGCAGCCACAAAACAGTGTGTGCTAAATTGCATAACAAAGTAATTATAGTAGTAGTAGTAGTAGTAGAAATAGTAGTAAATGCTTAGAAAAATTTAATATTTTAAATAATTAACTTGTCTTTAAGTACACACAACAATACTTTTTAAAGCATAAATATGTGTCTTGCTCGATGCAACGTACCAATATACATTTTTATAAAATAGTAGTAGAAAAGTATAGCACAGTGGGCACAAATGGCTGCATACGATTGCGAAAAATTGAAAAAAAACTAATTTTGGTGCTAAAAATAGCTAAATATTTACGAAATAATTATTTGGAGACGTGTTTTCCATCATTAATTCGGTTTTAAAATTAGTAATAAAAAAATATATTTCTTGAAATGTAAAGAAAACTAATATATTAATTATATATAATAATAAATATACTGTTATACGACATTTAGAACTAATTCAGTTACAAAATTATTTTTTGAAAAATTAGTACTAAATTTGGAACAACAGATTTAGTGCATTAAAATTTCAGAAAACTTTGAAAACTAATTTTGGTGCTAAATAATTAGGAAATAATTAATTTTTCCAATAAATAATTTGGTTTTATAATTAGTACAAAAAATTTTAGTACAAAATATATTTGTTAAAACGTGAAAAAACTTTAATATTAATAAAATATGATTAAACTAAATTTAGAAAAAGCACAGTTATCAAAAGAACAAATAATTTAGTACTAAATTTGGCATAAATGATTTATTTCATTAAAATTCCCTAGTTACCTCACCTTCTTATTAATAAATTTATAGCTTGAGAATAGTTCTAAATTCGATCCATTAGTACAATATTGATGTTCGAATTATTAGTATTAATTAGTTACTATTATGGTATCATTGTATTAGTAACTCAAAATACGAAATTTTATTACTATATACAGTACTAAATTTTGTACAACTATTCTTTAGTACTGAACTCTGAACAAAAATTGTACTTAGTATACTTTGTAGTTCATTTTCGAGTTACTAAATTTAGAACAAAAGTGAATGAATTTTCAATGCAAATATGGTACTAAAATAGTACAAAAATTGTACTAAAATGTAAATTTTAGTAAAAGTCATCTATGTACATAATAAATACATTGAAAATGTACCATGACAGCTGTTCTAAATAGTATCAAATAATAGTACTTAATTACAAATTAATTAGTACAAGTAAATAGGTTGAGTTTTAGTATTAGTTGACATTCAAAGTAAAAAAATAATAATTTTATAAAGAGAAGGTATGTTCAAAACATAAGGAACATTTTAAAATTTCAAATTGGCAAACAAAATGCAAATATGTAGCTATTTTTAACACCAAAATTAGTATATTTTAAAATTTTTTCTTATTAAAAAGTGTCTGCCTGCAGTAAAAATTAGATAGAAGAATTGGTTGAGTACAAAATTTTAGAATATTATGCTTTTTATTTTTTAAATTTTTCTTCAAACCTACATATAAAGTATATATTAATTGGATTTTTTAGTACTAATAAATTAAAGTAAAAAATCCTTCAAAAAAAAGTTTACGTTTTTTTATTTAAATGGAATTTTAAAATTTATTATATTTTTTTTAATTGTTTTTTTTTTTATTAATTTATTTATATATTTTTTTCAATTTTGCTGAGAGCATTGCACATATTTTCTGTCAAATATTTACAGCGATTGGCAAAAATATTAAAATATATTTTATTTTATTTTTTAATTTTAAAAAATTTTTTTGTTATTTTCTGTGAATAAATAATTATAATTTTTTTATTTAAAATAATTTATTTCAAAAAATTTATTAGATTTTTATTATTATTTTTTTTATTTTATAAAAAATTACTTTCTATCAATAAAATGTTTTGAATTTCACTTTTTTTCGTTTAACTTTTTTATAATTTTAATGAAAATTTTGTATTATTTTTTAGAAAAAAATTAAAATTAGTGCTTGAAGAAAAATATTTTTTTCATATTTAAAAAAAATACTTTTAAATTTTTTATAGAGTTTTATAAACAATTATTTTTGTTTTTTTCTGAAAAAAATCTAATAAAAATAATTAATTTTTTTTATTTAAATAAATTTAATTCGAAAAATTATTAGTTTTTTTATATTTTTTAATTTTAAAAAATTTAATTTTATAAAATATTACCTTCTTTTAATAAAATGTTTAGAATTTCACATTTTTGCTTAATTTTTTTTTTATAATTTTGATGAAAATTATGTTTTTTAATTTTATAATTATTTTTTTTTTAATTTTTTTTAAATATTTTTTAAATTTTTTAAAAATTTAATTTTATAAAAAATTACTTTAATTTAAATTATTGTAATTAAATAAATTATAAATTTTGTATTTTTATTAGAAAAGAATTAAAAAAAATATTTTTTAAAAAAATTGCTTGGGGAAAAATACTTTTTCATATTTTTTTCAAAAAATTACTCGTTATTTTTTTAATTAAAAAAAATAGTTCATTTCAATAAAATTATTAAAATTTCAGTTATTTTATTTAATTTTAAATTTTTTTTTCAATTTTAATGAAAAATTAGTTTTATTTTTAGAAAAAATTTTTTGGCGAAAATTTTGTTATTGAATTTTTGATTGTGAAATTTTATTCAGCACAGCACAACACTTCAAAATAATTTATTAATTATTTATAAATTATTAAATTTAAGTACCATTTTAAGAAAGAGTATAATATTTGTTTAAAAAATTTGAAGTAAATTACTTTAAATATTAAAAGGCAATAATGCATATTTTTTTGATTTTTTTTTTGGCTTTTTATGTATGTAAAATTTTAATTAAAAATAAATTATTATTTTTTAATTAATAATAAATTTAATTTATTAAAATTATATATTTTTTATTTATAAATATATATATCTACAATGTATGTATGTAGCTCAAATAGTCTTTTCATTTTCAAATGAGTAACCTCTGAGTGATTTACCGGTTACTCGCGTGCATGTAAATATATTTCACACTACTCTCTTCAATACATACAACACTTTAAACCGTTACACATGTAATTATTTATTTGCATAACTGTTGTTAAGCTTGCGTTTTTAGTTTCATAAGTTTTGTGTTCATTAATTAGCAAATTAATCTACTATTTAGTTGAATAATTGTCTATGTATTCTTAATTTTGTAAAAGCGCTGCAGTAGAATACTGAATAAAATGATTGCCAGAAAGTGAACGTCACTTTTGTAGTATTTGACTGATTGTCAGCTGTTTTATTTCCACCAAACTGTAAAAAAATACAACTAACCGCACGCATTATATTTTCAACCTTTTTCTCCCAACAAACAGTTACTCGATATGTACAAAATGGAGGAGGAGGCGTACAAGATACAAGGCAAATCTGAATTCTATGCCTAGAACGCAACTAGCATAACAGCGGAGGCGCCACTTTTATAATATTGGTGTGGTGTACGAGGTGTGGTGAAAAACGTGGTGAAAAAACGCTTAAACGCTTACAGTGTAAGCCTGTCTCAATGGCAAACGAAACGACAATTGGCACTGGCATAGAGGCTGCACTTATGTAAAAGTTTAAAATGCAATCGAAATAATATTATTAAGTATTTAATATTTATTTAATTATTTATAGCAAGTAAAAAGTATAAATTAAAAATTTAGAAAAAAACAAAAAAAAAACTAAATATTAGAACGCAATTCTATGTAAAACCTTTCAAAGCGAATATTGAAGAAAAATTATTTATAGTAAAGTAACGTGAAATTTCTATATACATACATATATATATATATATATTTATGCAAAGAATGAAGAAACATACATATATAAAAAATATATATAAAATATATAAAAAAAAATAAAATTTTAGCATTAATAAAAATTAATTATTAGTAAACTAGTGTAAAATAAGTGCAACAGCAATGAATTCGAAATATTATAGCAGAGAAACTCTTGAAAAACGAGTTTAAAGTTTAACACCGATTACTTGTTTAAGTCAACTATAACCTTAAAAAAGCTAAGAACATGCGTTAACAATAACTAATAACGTAACACTTAACGTTTACAGAACAAAATTAATAAAAAAATAAGAAAATAAAATATAAAATATAAAATATAAAGTATAAAATATAAAATATAAAATATAAAATATAAAATATAAAATATAAAATATAAAATATAAAATATAAAATATAAAATATAAAATATAAAATATAAAATATAAAATATAAAATATAAAATATAAAATATAAAATATAAAATATAAAATATAAAATATAAAATATAAAATATAAAATATAAAATATAAAATATAAAATATAAAATATAAAATATAAAATATAAAATATAAAATATAAAATATAAAATATAAAATATAAAATATAAAATATAAAATAAATATTAATAAATAAAACATAAAATATAAAATATAATAAATAAAATTAAAATTAATAAATAAAATAAAAAAAAAATGAATATAATAAAATAAAATAAAAATAAATAAAAAAATATAAAGATAAAATGAGATAAAATAAAATTAACAAAATTAAAAAAAAAACAATATGGCAACATTAAAAAAGTTAAGACCCAACAGACAGTTCAATAGTTCATTAACAAAAAAATAAAAAATAAAAATCAATAGAAACCAAAAAAAGTTTAAAAAAAATAGATTTACAACAATTGTTGCAAGTTACAAATCAATAAATTTCTAAAATAAAATATAAACTTGTATTCTAAAAAAACACATATTCAACAATAGCAACAATATAAAGTAATAGCAAAGTGTATAGACATTAATAAATGTATCCAATAAAAAAACCCCACATTAATATTGTAAGTAACAACAAAATACAAAAAGGATATAGACAGTATTCTCAACTACATAATGCCGAATATAAAAATATGAAAATAAACAATTAAACCAAAAGTGTACTAGTTACATACATACAAACTATACCCAGTAACTTGAGTTTCCGCCTCACCACCTATTTACTTAGTATACCTATAGTACGTACATACATACATACATACCCAAATACATATAAACATTTTGAGATTTTAGTATATAATATTATAATAAAATAGTATAACTGTAACACCAAAATCCAAAAATACCGTATGCCAAAATGCAATAAATGGAAAGAATGGGAAATTTTAACACAAATATATAAAAGAAAATCACCAAAAATATTTTCGAGTATGTGTATGGTGAATAGAGGTGAAGTTGAAAAAGCTGTTTGAGAACAATGGTGAAAAAATTATTTAATTCTTTTGAAAAACAACCGTTAACTTTATTTGAAAGTGCTGAGATCACTGCAAAGTCATTAAAATAAAGGCAAAAATAAGAAAGTCGACAAAGCAAAATTTTTTTCCATCAACTTCTCCAATAAATTTCACCATAGTATAGCCTTAAAAGGGTTATTGACATTTTGGGTTATGTAGAATTGTAGTTTTTTCAAAGCAAATACATAAAAATAATTTCAGTTACTATAAACCATAAAATGTAATAACAGGCAAATATAAGTTTATAATTTTTGATTTTGCATGAAACTAGAATTTCTGATAATTTTCGATAAATTACAGGCTTAAGGAGCAACGAAATATCAAGCTAGTGTGCAAGTTCAGCTCGCGCATGAAATTCACCACACTAAAAATATTATAATCAAGCTATAATGTCGCAAATTTACGAATTATTTTTGCTCAGTGTATAGGCAATAGTTGTAGACAACTGAGGATTCAAAAAATGGTACAAGTAAAGCGCCCACATGAAATTCACCACACTAAAAATAGAATATAAACTGTAGTTTCACTAGTTTATTAATTTATATTGATCAGTTTACCAGCACTAATTGTGAACAAATTTCCTTAAGTGATTAATTTTGAACAAATTTCCTTAATAACTTTTATAAAATTAAAATTAGTACCGTGGTGTATTAATAACGAACTTGATCTCAATTAAATAATGTTGAAAACGGCAACAGCAGAGCTTACAATTTTGTTTCTAATGATAAAAGCGAGCAAATTAGGCACTCAACTGAAATCCACCACATCAAAAATATTATTATCAAATTGTAATTTCGCTATTTTATTAATTTATGTTGCTCTATTTGTTATTATTTTATTAAAATTGTTATTTTTTGTAGTTTTCGCGATAAAAGCAAGCAAGTTAGGCACTTGGTTGAAATTCACCACACCAAAAATATTATTATAGAATTGTAATTTCGCTAATTTATTAATTTATTTTGCTCTATTTGTTATTATTTTACTAAAATTATTTTTTTTTTGCAGTTTTCGCGAAAAAAGCAAGCAAGTTAGGCACTTTACTGTAATCCACCACACCCTAAATATTATTATGGAATTGTAATTTCGCTAGTTCATTAATTTATTTTGCTCTATTAATGTTTATTTCACTAAAATTATTATTTTTTTATAATTTTAGACGTTAAAATCAAGCAAATTAGGCACTCAACTGAAATTCACCACAACATAAAATATTATTATAGAATTATAATTCCGCTATTTTATTAATTTATTTTGCTCTATTAATTTTAATTTAACTAAAAATATTGTTTTTTTAATTTTTAAATGATAAAAACGAGCATATTAGGCACTCAACTGAAATTCACCACACTACAAATATGATTATGAATCTATTAGATAGTGGTCTCGCTAGTTTATTAATTAATTTTGCACAGTGTAGTACCAGCTTTCGCTGTAAGCACTCGCAACCTTTCCTTTCCACCACCACCACACAATTTCACTGTAGTTGGTAACGCAGTGTTGCCATACACACTTTCACCTATGCCCTAGCAAATGATTATTAAATAGTTGTGCATTAATTTCCGAAAATCTAGCTGAATTTATTAAATAAAAAAATAGTATGTATACACTATATATTATGGATAGTAAATGTTTAGTGAACTTAAGTACTTTTAAACTCTCGTCAAATTGCGCTGCGTATGAACTTATGAATGGTAATTTTTATTAAATTTAATTTCACTTAAAGCAAGCAAGCATACATATGTATATGCATACTATATATTTTCTGGTGAAATAATAAGATGATGAAAATATAAAATAATAACGGTAAATAAATAGAAGCCTACTGGAAGCTACATACATACATACTAACTTTAGTTGAACAATAGTTTTAGTTGCGATAGCAAAAACTCCCTGTCGAATTGCAATTATTGAATTGAAATGGATTCGTTTGTTAAATTTATATTTAAATTTAAACAATTATATATATGTATGGCGTGAAAGTAAAAGTGCGGATAATGCGACGCAAAGTATGTAAGAACTGAAGCAATCGATAAAAAAGTGTTTGTTTGAAGGCAAGTGAAAGTAAGGCATGCAGTTGTATGAAGCTCAGTGAAAATACAAACGCAAATACAGAAAAATACTTAAAAGCATTGTATTTAAATATTAAAATTAATAAAATTAAAATTAAAAAAAAAAACATTATTTAAATATATATATATATTAAAAAAAAAGTCGCAAACTGTTAGTTTTTAAGTAGCGAAGCAACTGAAACCAAAGCAAATATCTAAATGAAAAAAAAAGTAGTATTAAAAATATGCCTATAACAAAAAAAATATGTGGCATATTAGTGCAAAATATTAGCGTGTAAAAAAAATTAACTGAATATTAATTATTTAAATTTAACGCAAATTCATTACTACTTTTTCTGTGCGAATTTGTAAAAAAAAGTAAACAAAAACTCCCGTTGTTTGAGTAGCAAAAATTTTATGATTATAATTACAGAAAACAACAACTATTAACGGCGCCTTTAAGGCGTGTACTAAATATACGATTATTTGTAAAAAAAAAACAAAAATTTAAAATTGAAAATTCGCAGTTTAAAAGTAAAACGTTTATGGAAAGTTGAGCGCTAGAATGTTGTAAAGATTTCGCGTTGCCAACATTTACTATTATAACGTCCCTATCAATGTAAAAAAAAACTGAAACTAAATAAAATATACATACATATTTTAAACTAATTATGATTTGTGAGTCAAAAAATATATTTTATTGAAATGCAAATGCATAGCTACTAATGTAAGAAAATAAAAATTTAAAAATAATATAATTATGAAATAAATTAAAAAAATACGAGTACCAAGCAAAAAAAAAAAAGGAATTACTATCTTAAAGCAATGTTGTTTTATTTGTACTTGGAAAAAATAAAAAAAAATTTAATCAAATTTCAACCATCAAGGTAAAGGAACACCTGGTTTGAGGCAAGTAATTTTAGAAAAAGAAAACCCACATATAGCAGAGCACAAAAAAATATACGCAAAGCGACACACTAGGCAAATTCTGATAAGTCTAATAAGAAAAAAATCGTTCCACATTAATATTCGTCTATACAAAGATTGCTGCAACAAATTCCATACATTTAATTGAGTAATTAAATGTTAATATTTGTGTAAACATTTTCTTTAAATAATTATAATTTCATTAAATAATTATTCCAACGAATCGTCTATAAAATGGATGCGTTTATTTAAATATTCATCATTTATGCGTTATTTTCCAATAGCACGTATTTCTATTTAACAAAATTCCGTGGTTGGCAACGCGTTGTACCAACTGCGACAACTGCAATTGGTTAACTGTCATCAGCTGTGTTTGTTTACATCAAAATTAATTTTCTGAAGATTCAACAAACTGAAGATGACAAATATACATACAAATATAGATATTTATAGCTGGGAATTTCATATTATTTAATTTTTGTACACTTTATTACATTTATACATTAAACTAATTTCTTTGTAACAAAATACAGTGGTTGGCAACGCGTTGTACCAACTGCAACAACTGCAATTGGATAACTGTCATCAGCTGTGTTTGTTTACATCAAAATTAATTTTAAAGCGCTTCCATTAATAGCAAATTACAAATATATAAACAAATATCAATAGTTATAGCTGAGAAATGTTTTATTTATTTAGAATTAATACATTAAACGAATAAAAGGCAATTTTTATGTCATTTGCTTTTAAAACTTGCGAAAATACGCAGTATGCGAACAAACACAATCAACAGCCGCTATGTACAACAGCCGGTGATAACAAAAAAACAAAACAAAAAATGTTTAATTCAACTTATACACAGGTGGAGAAAAAAAATAATGATTTTATTACTCATGGAGTTCCTGAAATTGCGATATGTATTATGCATTGTGATGAAATACCATGAATGAAATTAGTGTATGTACGAGTGCTTGGCTACATAGTGCACATTGTTGTAGTTACTATCTTGATTAGTACCATTTTCAAATACAACGATAATGCTTCAATATTTGAAAAATATATTTACACCCACATCCCGTACAAGTGAGAAAAATAGTGAAATGGAGCAAGTATGGCCAAAATTAGATGCGAGTTTGTTATTTACAAACTTCGGTAAGGAATTACTGCGGAAATGCGCTGATGTGCCGAAACCTGATGGAACAGCAATAAGTATTGAGGATTTTATGAAAACATCGGCAAAGTTTCCAATAAAGGTATGCTTTTGCATATTTAAATACTTATACTTATATATGCAATATGTAACTGTTTTCTCAACAGTTCGGCACGGATACGTGTCGTGTAATGAGTCAACCTGCAGAACGTTATGCAGAAATCACTAAGCAGATTGCAACTGTATATCCCGTAATACATGAGCGTGTTTTGAGCTTGTATCTAGGTTTTTTGGAGCACAAAACTAAATACGGTGTGTACAAAATAAAAATTGTATATGTATTTTTATGGAAAAAATTAAAAAAAATGTTTATTTATAGGCACAACTATTGAGCGCGCACTGTATGATGGCATGACGTTAACCGCTTTGGTCCAGCGTTTGCTAGCAAAACGTTGTGTGGCGTTTGTAGGACCACTGGATAATTGTTTGTTGGTCAGCGGTGAAACGGGTTTGTGTAAATTTTATGATGTGGGCACGCACAAAGAGAAGGCACCATTCCTGTTGAAGGATGTGCTAAGCTATGATGAAATGAAGGTGCGTGAGAAGACTTAAAAATTGTTGAAGGACTTGAAAAGTTTTATTTTATTTTATTTTATTTTTTTATTTTTATTTTTTTTTTTTTTAATTTTGTTTGTTTTTTTTTTTTTGTAAATTTTGATAAACTTCTCTTTTTACATGCACTATTAGCTCTCAGCTTTTCTATCTGTTTCCTCCTACACGGAATTTTTAAACGATGGCAAACGTAGAAACGCTGGCGTAATCGAAGTGGATAAATCGAAGATTGAACGCGTGGGTGTTATTGTTGGCATTATTGGTGCACGCTTTCAAGCACGCGAACGCATGGATTGGCAGGACATCATAGTCAGCAAAGAGCAAAATACCAAAACACATGGCTACGGTTATACAACACAAGAGGCGGAGAGTACAACGAATGCTGCTGTTAATTATCGCCATTTGTGGAACAGCTTCTATGAGCAACAAGATTTGATATATGATAATGTAAGCGTTCGAGATTCAACACGTTTCTACAAAATTCCAAACACAATGTATATTTTCGATAACCTCATGAAGAAACGCAACGCTATAACATTCGATACACTCCTGCTCGAGGCTAATGCACGTGGCGCTGCAGCAGGCAAACAGGTGTATCTACATGTTGTTGGTATTGGTTTGGGCGCTTGGCGCGCTGTACAGCATCAAGATGAAATCTTTCTGCAGACCTTTGGCGAACGTTTACAAGAACTACTAACGCGCTTGCAACATATTGGTGTGGTGCATTTTTCTTATTTCAACGTGACGTCATATGCAAACCTTGTAGATGGCGGTGTATTAGACACGCAGTCGCATCCCAATGGTGGCATCAAAATATTCCTCAGCAATAGAAACCCAGCGCAGAAATTGGTAAATTATTGAAAAAATTTTTACTCTCACAACTCAATACTGTACTTCACTGTACTGTATATAATTCAAATTTTAGGCACCGGAATTTGAAAATATGCTTGTAGTGGAATCGTATGCATGGGATGGCAATGCATTGCCCGGTAACGAATTTTGGTTTGTAAGTGTTATTAATGGAAAAATTAATATTTGAAATTATAAAAGAATTTTTTTTTTGTACAGGGTACCTTAGCTACTTCCGGTGACCCTGCGGCCGCCTGTAGCACACTCATCACGGAACTACACAATCCACACATCAATACAAAAATGGTGAATGGTGAGAATTTACATGTAGCCACGGAACGTTTCGGTGTTTTACATATTGCGGATTATGCGAAGAAAGTGCTGTTCTCTTCATCTGCTATATAGTGCAAATTTTATGAAAATATTCAAATTCTTAAAGTATTAACTGCTGATTATTTTTATTTTGACTTTTACATGTATTATAAAAATAAATATATAATTTTTTCTGGTTATCAATATTTACATATAATTATTGACTGTCAAATGCAATAAAGTGTATTTTATTAAAATTTTCATATGGTAAAGTAAATAAATAAAACAATCTTCGAATTTTACATATTTTTGTTGTTGTTTTATATTCAGCATTTCCAAACAAAAATGATAAATACAATTAGAGAACGTTGACATTCTCTCATACAATTTCCAAAGAAAAAGTACAAATTCATAGAATAAAACAAAAGCAATCTTGTAGTTGGCAACGCGTCAGCTTGCAGCTGATTATTTGTTTACATTTGTTCATGCACATAAATTTACTGATATTTTGAAATATGAATAAAAGTTGGAATACAAGAAAAAAAAATATATATATTGCACTAAATCGAACTGCGCATTGAGGCATTTCTATGTGATATTTGCACATAATTTGTGCTATAATGTAAACAATATATCCAAAAATATTCAACTTATAAAATATATGCACATATGTACATACACAAATATGGAACAGCTATACATATGCTCGCTGGAGCTGGAAGTGCTTCAACGCAATTAGTACAGAAAAGTGTTAAAAATTATATTTTTTACCAAAAAACAAAAAACGATAAAGTCAAAAATGCTCTGCAAAAATTGGTTTAAACCTAAAACTTCTAAATTTGATGATAAAGGATTTGAACAAATTTGGCCAACATATGGTGCGCATATTACACTCACCGAAGTCGGCAAAGCATTATTGCATAAATCGGTAAATTTACAAAAACCCGATATAAGTGATATTGATGTAGAGCGATTTATAGCGAAATCATTAAGCTTCCCAATCAAGGCAAGTATTTGTATTTTATTAAGATAGAAATGTTTAATTTAATTGAAGGTTTTTTTTATTATAAATACATACAGTTTGGTCGCGATACATGTCGTGTAATGAGTCAACCAAAGGAACGTTATGAAGAGATTAAAAAACAAATCGCTTCTGCTTATCCGATAATACACGAACGTGTTGTTGGTTTATATTTGGCATTCTTGGAGCATAAATGCAAATATGGTGGGTTGGTATAAAACAAAATAGAGGATTTTAGTATAAATACATATGTGTGCACATACAAAATATAGGATTTTAGTAAATATTCGTATTTATGTACATATGTATATGTTGCATTTATATATTTTTTTAAATTTATATTTTATGTTACTACAAAAAGTAAAGTTTATATACGTGTATGAACAATGAATCATAATAAATAAAATAAGTATGTATAAAAAACATGTTTATATCTGTATAGATAATAGCAAAAAATTACCTGTTACAATGTCGTTATATATTTTAATACTGCCGAAGTCTAAAAAATAAAAAAAAATAAAATTATATTTTATGCTGCTATAGCTAAACTTTACATATACGTGTATAGACAAAAAATGCAAGAAAAAAATATGTATAAATAAATAATATATTACATATATATAATATAAAAACATTACCTGTTGAACGACGTTGTAAATCTTCATACTTCCAAAGTTCAAAAATGTCTTTCACAGAAAAAGTTTATTTAGTTTCAATATTTGAATGTCAATGTTTTTAATTTTATTATTTTAATGTCAATTTACGGTTACGGATTACGATTTTTTTATTAATTTCATTATTTAAATTTTATTTTTACACACACAGAATTTCGCATTAATTAATTAACACTTAAACACACATTTTTTTATTTAATTAAATAAAAATTAATGCGATGCACTTTTGTTTTGTATTATTAATAATTATTATTTGCATATTTCAACTCTTCCATACAAGTACTTTCCTTTTGAATTATAAATAATTATTATTTGTACATTTGTAGGCAATGAACTGGAACGCGCAATTTATGTGAACATGACTATTATGGATCTCGTACAACGTTTACTTGAGAAACGTTGTGTGTCCTTTGTAGGTCCACTCGATGACTATCTGCTGTTGCAGGGTAGAAAAACTCTGGCAAATTTCTTTGATGTGGGCACCGTCGATGAGAAACCACCGTTGTTATTAAAAGATGTTTTAAGTTATGATGAGATAAAGGTGAGCCGGTACAAGCATACATAATTTCCATTATAATTAATAATTAATTTTGCCAATTTGCGCCAAAAGCTTTCCGCTTTTCTCTCAGTATCATCACATACTGAATTTTTAAACAATGGCAGACGTTTCAATTGCGGCATCATTGAAGCGGACAAATCAAAAATCGAAATTGAAGGTGTTATTATTGGCATAATCGGTGGACGCTTCGAGGCAGAAGATGTAATGGAGTGGCAGGATATAATGATAACACCAATGCAGAATACGAAGCAACGTGGTTATGGTTATACGGCGAAAGCAGCGAAGAAAGCCAAAAATTGCAAAGTTGACTACCGACAATTGTGGATACGTTTTTACGAAGAACAAGATTTGCTTTACGATAAAGTAGAAAACACAACTTCGCCACGTTTTTATAAAAATGTCGTTACACGTTATATTTTTGACAATTTGTTGATGAAAAAACGTTACGCCATAACATTTGATACACTGCTGTTGGAGGCGGAAGCGCGTGGTAAAGCTGCTGGCAGACAAGTGTATCTGCATGTGGTTGGTATTGGTTTGGGCGCCTGGCGCGCTGTGCAGCAACAAGATAAAATATTTTTGCAAACGTTTAAAGAGCGCATGCAAGAGCTGCTATTGTGTCTTACACATATTTCGGTGGTACACTTCTCAAATTTCAGACCATCCGCTGCGAAAGATATCATAACGGATAATGCTAAGACTGTGGCGGCAAATCATCCTAACGGTGGTATACAAACGTTTGTGCATGATCGTTATCCAGCGCAGAAATTGGTAAGTAATATAATGATGTTGAAAATGTAAAGCAGAAATATACAATAGTAATTCATTGCAGCCGCCGGCATTTGAAAATATGTTAATAGTTGAGTCGTACGCCTGGGATGGTAATGCATTGCCAGGAAATGAATTTTGGAAGGTGTGTATATATGTATTTTTGCGAATATGCTAATGCATACATATGTACTTATATGTATGAATATACAATTCATTCTTCTTTGCTTTTAGGGCGCTCTCACCAGTTCCGGTGATCCTGCTGCTGCTTGCAGCACTTTAATTGCAGAACTACATAACCCCCATATTAACACAAGTATGGTGAATGGCGTAAATTTGCATGTGGCCACGGAGCGCTACGGTGTCTTACATATAGCTGAGTACGCCAAGAAAATATTAGCTTAGCTTATAGCACTTGATTCATTTGTGCTAATAAGCATTTTTCATTACTTTAACGTAGTAAATATTACAATTGGCATTTCTATTATACTTATACACCGAAACTATACATTTATTATACTTAATTTTACTTTGTACTACAATTTAAAGTTTTAACACGCACGACCGACGCGATCAACGCGAAATCAAAATCACTAATGGCGTTTTAATTTGCATATGGCGGTTATTTTATTGGCGTCCATCTCCGGCATATTTTCTTAAGAGTTGGATACACTGCGCGACTTTTAGCGAGCTTATTTCGCAAATATACACTTACGTACCACAAATCAGCAGTTATTGTTTATTAAGAATTATTTTACCATTTTTAGATAATGAAATTATTACATAAATATTTCTATTACTGTGAGGAACCGGAAAACATGTACCTAATTTGCTCCAATTAATTGCTTCCGGCTACCCTAAAACTCTTTACTTTGCGCCAATAGTTGGCAACGCATATACACAGCTGTTTCACATCACCCCATTTTCTTTTGTTCTTTTTCCAACAGGTTGACAAACCAATTAGAATTACAGTTATACCATTTTTAAGTACGCAATTTAGATTTTTAAATAATTTGTAGTAATATTAATGAAAATATTGACTGAAAACATACATACATGTATATATATGTATTTCATATGTGCATATACTTTGATTACTTAAACTCCTGAAATGCAGTACGACAAGTTACAAATGACGGGTGTACGTGTAACTAAAGAAGCTGGCAGCTGGTGGTTTTTCCCCCACAGATTAATGATGCAATTAGCTATAGAAACTAATATAAAGCAATAGCAAACGTAAAGTTTAAACATTTGCACATCGACGTGTGCATACGCTAGTCAGTTAACAAGCCATATAATGTGGGAAACTATACGAGCGCTCTTTTCGCGCATAATGCCTAGTAGGGATGACATAGCACCAGTACTTGGTGTAGAGTATAACGTAATATGGCCAGCTAATAATTCAGCATTAAAACTAACAACTTTTGGCACGCAATTGTTGCAAAAGTGCGCAAAAGTAAATAAACCGGATGGCAGTAGAATAAATATTGAAAGCTTTATGGCACAGTCAGACAGGTTTCCCTTACAGGTGCGTATTAATTACAATATGTTAATATTTAAAATAATACGCTCTTCTAACACACACAGTTTGGCAGCAACAACTGTCGTGTAATGAGTCAACCCGTGCAACGAAGTGCAGCAATTGCAAAACAAATAGCTTCTGCATATCCCTTGATACATGAACGTGTGCTCTACTTATATTTGGCATTTTTGGAGCATAAAAGCAAATATGGTATGTATGTATATACATAATTAAATTTTTAAAAACAAAAAAATTATATTTTTTAATTACTTATTGGCAGGTAATGCTATTGAACGCGAAATTTATGCGGACATTACACTCACCGCACTAGTGCAAAGGCTTTTGGAAAAGCGTTGCGCTGCATTTTATGGTTGTATAGATAAATATCTGCTCATCACAGGCGAAAAAGGTTATGGTGGATTCTGTGAAGTTGGCACTGAAGCTGAAAAGACGCCGCTGCAGCTACGAAATGTTTTGAGTTATGATGAAATTAAGGTAAAATTATGCTTTTATGTATTGTAGTTATATGCAATTATTGTTGCTGTTATATATTTATATTTTTCACAGCTCTCCGCTTTCTTGTCAATTTCTTCGCAAACCGAGTTCATAAATGATGGCAGTCGTTATAATGAAGGCGTGATTGAGGTGGACAAATCTAAAATCGAGTTAGATGGCATTGTAATCGGCATGATTGGTGGACGCTTTCAAGTAAAAGAATTCATGGAGTGGCAGGATATAATGATAACTGCCGCACAGAATACCAAAGAGAATGGCTATGGTTTTACAGCACAAGAGGCAGCGTTGGCGCCTAAACGCAATGTAGACTATCGACGCATTTGGATCGATTTCTATGAAGAAATTGATTTACTATATACGCAAGTGATTGCAAAGCATACAAAACGTTTCTTTAAAGGTCCACATAACAATTATATTTTTGATAATTTAATGATGAAGAAACGTTATGCCATCTCCTTCGATACACTATTGTTAGAAGCAGAAGCACGCGGTGCTAATCTTAACAAACAAATATATGTACATGTAGTCGGTATAGGTTTGGGTTCATGGCGTGCGGTACCACAGCAAGAAAAAATATTTTTAGAGACATTCGGCGAACGTCTGCAGCAGTTATTACCACACTTGTCGCATATTGCTGTGGTGCACTTCTCCTATTTTACTTTAACTGCCTGGGGCAATCTACAGCACGGCGGTATGATTATGTCAGAAACGCATCCAGCAGGTGGCATTAAAATATTTATGAGCAATCGCGAACCCTCAGCAAAGCGTGTATAGGTTAATATATGCAATGAGTTTATATTTACAAATCTATGTTTATGTGTATTAGCCAACGGAGTTTGAAAATATGTTGGTAGTGGAGTCATACGCTTGGGCTGGCAATGCATTACCCGGCAACGATTTTTGGCTGGTTAGTTAAAAAGCTTCAAGGAAGCGAATTTCTTTACTTTATAATTACTTTGTATATGCAGATTATTATTTTCTTATTTACTTAGGGTGCTTTAGCTTCTTCCGGCGATCCTGCCGCCGCTTGCAGTACTCTCATATCTGAACTGCATAATCCACATATTAATACAGATATGGTAAACGGCAACAATTTGCATATTGCTTCTCCGCGTTATGGCATTTTACATATTGCAGATTATGCAAAGAAAGTTTTAGAACAATATAATTCTTTATAATACTTTTCAAATATGGTTTTGATAAAGATACAAATTTTACAATTAAATAATATAAAAAATATATTTTTCAATAAAAAATTGTTGGATTTGTTTGCAACAATAAGAATTCAATTTAAAAAAAATCATAGCAACCGGAAATTATTTAATTATTTATAAAATGTTCTCCAGCTAACAAGTTTAGTTGGCAACGCGGGACGCCGATCAGCTGTAGCTCCTGTTTCTTGCTTTTCCAACGCGAATTTCATCAGACACATCAAATTTTCGTGCATAATCAAACAGGTACAAATTGCGTTTCTGACCCACTTTCCGTTTCCCACCGTCAGCGAAGCAAAGAACAAAACAAACAAGGAAATTAACCGACAGTGTAAAATAAAAACATAAATGTGAGTGAAAATATGTATGGGGACAGTCCCATTGTGAAATATTAAATTCTCTGTGGCGCATTGCACCGGCGAGTTATAAATTGTGACGCATGCATGGACAATGCTCAGTTGGTTTGCGAGCGTATACGTTGTAAGTTGAAAGTGTTTTATAGCATATAAAATATAACAACTTTATGCATAAAATTATATGGTTATTAAATAATACATAACATATCTAAGCATACAACGTCATTTAAGCAAGACAACAAGTCAACATAAATTTACACACAACAAGCTGTATTTAAATTATCACGGCAGTAGCAGTAGAAGAACCTTTCGTACGCAAGCAGTTATGTCTACTTTCGGCGCAGAATTTGATGAGGCTTGGCCAAAGCCGGGCGCAGCTATGAAATTAACAGAGTTTGGTACAAAATTATTGCAAAAGTGTTTAAAGGTTGACAAGCCGGATGTAAGCCATATCGATGTTAAAAGTTTCATCAAGAAGTCTTCTAATTTTCCAGTGGAAGTACGTTTGATTTGTCATAAATTTTTTAGTATAATTATTTAATGTTATTATTCCCGCAGTTCGGCACCAACACCTGCCGTGTTATAAGTCAACCAAAAGAGCGTTATCCGGAAATACAGAAACAAATCGCTTCGGCCTATCCAATAATACATGAACGTGTGTTGGGCTTGTATCTGGCATTCTTGGAACACAAATGCAAATATGGTATGTAAATATGGGTTTTTTTGCTTGCGATGTACACTGAACACCTGATTGGCATTTCGCAATTCAATGTAAAAGTTAAAAACACGATTATGAACTGTTGAAATACTGCAGTTACAACGAAATTTGCATTTGTAGATTAAGAAGTTTTTTGTTATTTAAATTTTTTTTTATTTATTTAAATTTTTTTATGTTTCTTTTAATTTTTTTTTATATTTATTTTAATTTTTTTTCTTTATTATTTATATTATTATTTTTAAATTATTTTTGTAGTTATTATTATTATTAAATATTTTTTTATTTTTTTTTTTTATATTTTTTGTTTATTTATTTTCTTATTTATTATTTTTTATTTGATGATTATTTTTTTCATGGTACGATATTCGAATTCTTTGTTTTTATTCGGCATAAATGTGTATACTTGCAAACAAAGAAAGAAACAAATTTGAAAACCGCAGTAAAAGCAACAACAAATTCTGTTTTAGCAGTTGTTCTTATCACACACAAATTTCTTTTTATAAAACTTTGTATTACAAAGCACAAACTAAATTAAAAGTCGCAATTTGCTGTTGTATTATAAATACATTAGAAATATGCAAAAATTGCAGGAAATAAACGCGAACTTGAGATATACCAAAGTTTGACGCTCACCGATTTTGTGCAACGCCTGCTGGCGAAGCGCTGTGTTAGTTTCTTCGGTAAAAATGATAAATATCTTTTATTATCACGCCATCGTGGCTGCAGTGGCTTCTTGGATATAGGCACGGATGGCGAGAAGCCACCGTTGCTGCTACAAGATGTGCTCTGCTATGATGAGATCAAGGTAAGTGTTGACTACATACATACATACATATATTACTGATACTACTACTAACCTAATCATGACACTCGCAAACAGCTCTCCGCATTTCTTTCCGTTTCCTCACATACGGAGTTCCTGAACGACGGTAATCGGCAGAATTGTGGCGTTATTGAACGCAATAAATCACGTATTGAAACGGATGGTGTCATAATTGGTCTAATTGGCGCACGGCTTGTGCGACGCGATGTTATGGAATTTCAGGATATCATAATCACAAGCAAACAAAATACCAAAGAAAATGGTTACGGCTTGCCTATCGATGCAGAGGCAAATACACGTACAGCTGATTACAGGCGCGTCTGGAAGCAATTCTATGAAGAGCGTGATTACCTGTATGCGCAAGTGACGCGTGATGGCAAACGATTTGGTGATGCGCGTGCACAAAATGACATATTCGATAATGTGCTGATGAAAAAACGTTACACGATC
The DNA here is from genome assembly GCF_028554725.1 of Zeugodacus cucurbitae. NCBI lineage: Eukaryota > Metazoa > Arthropoda > Insecta > Diptera > Tephritidae > Zeugodacus > Zeugodacus cucurbitae. The sequence continues at coordinate 8,386,848 of NC_071670.1, forward strand.
TCCTTTGACACGCTGCTGCTGGAGAGCGAGGCGCGCGCAGCGGCGGCAGGCAAGCAAGCTTATATACATGTGGTTGGCATCGGTTTGGGTGTGTGGCGTGCGGCGGTGCAGCAAGAGAAAATATTTTTGGAAACTTTTGCACAACGTTTGAAGTTGTTGCTGCCCAAATTGATGCATGTGGCTGTGGTGCACTTCTCTTGGTTCCAGTTGAGCGAATGGGGTGATTTGAAACACGGTGGCATTTATAAGTCGGCAACACATCCTGATGGCGGTATACGTACGTTTTTATCCAAACGCAATCCAGCCGATAAGCTGGTGAGCACAAATGTGGTAATACAATTTTTTGTTTTGTTTGTCCTTTGGTTTCGGGTATTTCAACGGGTGCATTTGGTGCGGCGGCTGTAAGTAGTGCTAATTAACTGTAATTTTGACTAATATAAATGCATGCATGTAGAGTTGTTGTTGTAAATTTATATATCTACATATATATTTGCTTTGCTTTCTAACTGCCACATTTATGCTTTATAGAAATCACCTGAGCTGGAGAACATGCTGCTTATCGTCTCATATGCTTGGGACGGTAATGCGCTGCCAGGCAACGAGTTTTGGATGGTTTGTAGCAACTATTTTGTTATTTAATAAGCATATTTATTAATTTAATTTTTTTTTTGCAGAAAATGCTTAAATCCACCGGCGATTCGTCTACAGCATGCAGCACGCTCGTCACTGAGCTGCATAATCCGCATATCAATACGGAGCTGGTGAATGGCGCTAACTTGCATATTGCCTCTGCACAATATGGTGTATTACATATAGCAGATTATGTTAAAAATATATTTGGCATGAGGCAGACTTGACGTTGCTACAGTTATTGTTGCTATATAATTTTTTTTTTTTTAATTTCAATTATACAAACTTACATTGTGCAATGATTTTTTAAATAAGACCTATTTATTAATATTACAATTCTTTTTGTGATATTTTCGTATAAAATAAATATTTTATTTAACTAAGAAATACATCGCAATGCATTTTTATTTTATTTATTTAAGCACCTTCTAATCTACAAACCAGTTCAAGCGCTTTGTCGTATCATAAGGGCCTTAGAGATGCGTCAGGAGTATACGGATGTCACAAAGAACAGTTGAATTTGTCTAAGTGAGCTTCTCTGCTGCGGAGATCTACCACTTAACCTAACTTCACATTATTGTATTCTAGTAATATAAAATGCTACAACAACAGCAACTGCATTAGTTTGTCACAAATTTATTATTTCTTCTTAGGTAATGCCATCGAACGCGCCGTCTACAAAGACATGACACTCACCGCTTTGGTGCAACGTTTACTGGAAAAGCGTTGTGTTGCCTTTGTGGGTGGATCTGATAGTTATTTGTTATTGAATGGGCAACAAGGTTGCGGCGGCTTTCATGATGTTGGCACAAGCGCTGAACGTGGTTACTTGCGCCTGAAACATGTGCTGAGCTATGATGAAATAAAAGTGCGTAAATACCGTGAAAATGTAGCAAAAATCACATTTAACTTCAATCATTTTTATTCTACAGCTTTCCGCTTTTCTCTCTGTCACCTCACATACAGAATTCCTCAACGATGGCAATCGTTACAATGAAGGCATTATCGAAGTGGATAAATCACGTATTGAGCCGACTGGTGTGATTGTCGGCATGATTGGTGGACGCTTTGAGGTAATAGATGTTATGGAGTGGCAGGATATAATGATAACACCCACGCAAAATACTAAAGCACGCGGTTATGGCTACAATCCGAGCGAGTTGGAGCGACAGACAGGCGATAATCGCATTGTTGACTATCGTCAGCTCTGGTCAAGTTTCTATGAGGAGCAAGATCAACTTTATGAGAAGGTGTGTCTATTGGACACGCCACGCTATTATAAAGTACCACAAACCGCATTCATATTCGACAATGTAGTAATGAAGAAGCGCTATGCCATCTCTTTTGATACGCTGCTACTGGAAGCAAATGTGCGTGGTGCGCTAGCTGATAAGCAGGTGTATCTACATGTTTTCGGCTTTGGCTTGGGTGTTTGGCGTGTTGTACAACATCAATCGAAGATATTTTTGCACACTTTTAGCGAACGTCTGCTAGCGTTAGCGCCACGCTTAACACACATCGGTGTGGTGCATTTCTCACATTTCAGAGACAATGCTTACGGTATGCTGCATAATGGCGCATTGCTGGCAGCAGAAACACATCCAAATGGTGGCATTAAAATACTGATAAAAAATCGCAATCCCGCGGAGAAGCTGGTAAACGTTTGTTAAATTAGCTCATGCTATAGCAAATTATTTATTTGTAATTGTTTTGCAGCCATCGGAATTTGAAAATATGTTAATTGTGGAGGCGTATGCGTGGGATGGTAACGCTTTGCCAGGCAATGAATTTTGGATGGTGTGTATGCAGCCAAATTTGTTATTTATATTGGTTTTTAATGAAATTTCACTTTAGGGCTCACTTAGCGGTTCCGGCGATCCTGCGGCTGCTTGCAGTACTCTGATCACTGAACTACACAATCCGCATATAAATTCAAAAATGGTGAATGGTAAAAACCTGCACGTCGCTTCTGAGCGTTATGGTGTTTTACATATATCGGATTATGCAAAAAACATTTTGGCGTAAATCAAGCTTATTCTGTACAGCAAAACTTAAGCTTCTTCAGAATGTTGCAACAAATTGTAAATGCATGTAGATGGTTAATTATTTATACGAAAAATTGCACATAAATATATTCCAAATAGATTTTAAAGCGATTAATATATAATTTGTAAGAAAATGCATTAATTGAAAAGAAGGCAATGATTCAAAAGTAACGGTAAGTACTGAAACTTTAAAACTGTTTAAGAAAATCTTTCAATTATTATACAGAAATGTTAACTCCGTCGATAAATACATATGTATATCCAAATATATTCAAAGAAAATGCTAATTTGTTTTAGTATTGGTTTCATTAAATTTTACTTATAAATATATTTGTTAAGATTATTTTAAATATTTAATTATAACATTTTTCACATAAGCTCTCAAATATTTTTCCACTAAGGCACTAAAACTGCTGCTCCCATATGTTGCAAATTTCTTATCACAAATGCAACCCTGCAATTTCTGCAGTAGGATGCAAATTTTGTTTATTGCACACAATTTCTTTGTGCCAACTTCGGCTTTTTCATAATTTTATAAACAACTATTAACAGTATTCAAAAGGTTTCAAAAATTATAGTAGAATTTACAAATTACGTTTGTCCACAACGCACTTGCAGCCAACAAGTAAAATACATAACTGCAGTTTAACTTAACCAGAAAATATGAACATTACGCGTATTCTGGGACAAAATAATACAATTTATCAAAAGTTTGGCGATTATTGCATTACAGAGGCAGAACCAAATCGATGCTGTATCATTTGCTGCTTCTGTCAGCAGGAGCATCACAATGAGCAGACTTTCTGGACGCACATACAAGAGATGCATGACTATGCACCAGCACAGCTTTGTGTGATGCAGGGTAAACCTGAAGCAACTAGTTGCAATGGAGAACATAATGAGAGTCGTTGCACTTCGCCAATTTGTCTGGACGGTACGGCTGATGAGAAAAAGTGTAAAACAAAGTCGGCGCAAGTGGTGACAAATAATGAACCGATGTATGTCAAAGCTGAGTACCTAGAAAATGTGGTGTTAAATGATCCGAATGCGCTTATGGAACTAACAGATATAGCAAATACATTTTTGGACTTCAAAGAAAAGCCAGCCGAAGCGCAGACTGATGTAGAAACGCCACATAAAGCTAATATGCAGCAAAGTAAGTTGAAACAGCATTTTAATATATATTTACTATAACTACAAGTACTATTTTCAGTTGACAATAATGAATCAGAGAAGATACTTGATACCCAACGCAAAAATGGTAAGCTTAAAACCAACATAGATATCGATAAGCTCACACCCAAGCAATTGTTAGAGAATGGCACACTATTGAAAAGCATATTTCAGCAAATGCAACGCGCTAATAATGAATTTAAATATAAACTCAATAAGCTAACACAGGCAGTGCAATTAATTGAAACCGAATTGAAGAAAGCACCTGGTAGTCGTATGCTAAAGCGTTATATGAAAATAATACCAGATCAACCCTTTACCAGTCGGGACGAAGTGCTCATTTTGGATGATGAGCTGCACCATAGCAAAGAGATGCGTGACGCACTAGTATGTTGTATTGTTTGTAGTAGAAAATTTCATTTTTTAATATTTTATTTGTGAAATTTTAGCATGAGGAAACACTTGCTATAGCTACCGAGAATGCTGATGTATTCTGTCGTGTACTTTGGCGTTTCATTATGACCGATGAAGTATCCAATCAGTTCTGTTGGCGTGGTGTTGTAAACGCGGACAAAATTGTCAAATATCCAATTAAGGATATGACGATGCTAGATGTATTTCAAGGTACACAAAAACTCATATTTTTCAATTAGTTTTTGTTATTTGTATGCTTTTTGCAGGAGTTTTCCGTGAAAAATTTCCCGAACAGGCGCTCAACGTTTTCAAAGATCGCACTATGACCTACTTTAATAAAGCACATGAGCGTTTGAAAAGAAAACAATTAAATAAAACGGACGTGGAAAATAATGGCTGTGATTTTCTGTGTATGAAGGAAACGTCAAATGGTCAAAATGGCGATTATAAACGAGCGCGTAACGAACAAGAAAGTACTGATAGTGTCGATTCCGTATTTGAAGAAGTGTTTAGTGGGTGAAATCTAAATTTTCATATTGAAAGAAGCAGTAATTTGCTTGTATTTTAGTGTTAATAATATTTTACGTGCGAAAAAACCGTATACCGTCGCTATGAAACATTCCGTACATAAGTATTATATTTAACCCTGCAATGTGGGCGAAAGACTTGAAGTATTTTTTTATTTTAATATTCCAATATATTAAGAGGAAAAATATGTAACTATGCATTTAATGTTGTTAGCTCGCCGATATTGAAAATAAAAGTGTTGAAATGGCGGAGTCTAACACTATAAACTACATTCCGTTTAGAAACAACTTAAGAAACTTAAGCTAGCGCCAAATATTAATATATATAAATCAAAACTATACATACAAATATATTTTTATGAAACGATTTTTGTGAAATAAACAATTTTATTGAAAAGTGATACTACAACTGTATTTGAATAAGCAACACTTGTGCCAAAAATTATTTAAATCGGTTATAGTGCGACTCCAACTATTTATTTCTCAATTTACAAATAAAAAAAACGCAATATTTTATTTTTGTACTGAATTGGGGCAAAAAGAATTTATTATTCACTAAAATCTTAAAAACATATTAATTGTACCATCGTGTTTAATTGTTTACAATCAAACATTCACATTTTACATTATATACATATATGCGTAAGCACATAATAATGTAAAATGTTAATTACATATACAGTATAGAAAAAGTATATATATTTCGTAAATATGTATTTCAAAAGAAATGACTTAATACTAGAAGAAAAAAAAAACAATTTTTCTTAAGACTAAACTTGAACTTGCACAAACGTTTGGGAAAAATATAACATATTTTCCTACTACACTTTCTGCCTTTTTATGTGTGAAATATTTGTAATTGTTTAAAGGCTGTTTTTCCCTATAAACTACACTATTTCTTGTTATTGTTACTAAAAAATAATATTGCAACTACATTTGCAAATGACGCAAAAAAGTATATAGAAATACAAAAAAAAAAAAACAGTGTACAAATTAAAAACGCAATTTATGATTTTTTTTTTGTTGCATTGCAATTTAAAAACGCTGCGGCACTAGTCCCTTCGAACCTTTCAGAAAGTGTTTTTTCTTACGATGCGTCGACAGATTGCACGATTGTTTGAACGAGGCGCCACACAGTTCGCACGCAAAACGTCGCTCTTTACTGTGTACAGCACGGTGCAATTCTAGCCGTGACTGATATTTGAACTTTAGGCCGCAGGTTTCATAATCGCATACATACCAGCGTTCACCATCTTCCGACGATATCGCACTACTGGCGCTCGCCGTGGTGCTATTCGATTCTTTTGGCATTTCTTGTGACATCAAAGCCGCCGCCGCCGCTGCTGCATTTGTCATACCCATTGTGTGCGTTAGTGTCGGTGCACTATGTATTATGGTGGTGCCATATGCACTTGCTGGTGTCACTTGTGGCAGTTGATATAAGGCTGGCGCGGCTGTGCTTACCTCAACGTTTTGATGCGCAACACCAGCGCCCGTACCAGCAGCAACAGCTCCTGTGCCGTGTACATTCTGCGTAACGGGTGGTGGCGGTGCCAATGCTAATGCATGTCTTATACTAGGCGGTTCTACTTTTATATCAATTTCTACCGCATTCGGTTCGATGGCGCGCATTTCTGTATAGTCCTTTGGCTCTTGTTTCTCTTGTGAATTATCGCCGCCATGCTCAAGTGCACCACTCGCGCGCAACTCCTCCTCATTTACCTTACGATACAATGGCAAAGGCATAATGTGTGTTGTGGTCGCCTCAGGCTCCATATAATTACGTGCCTGTTCCTATTTGATAATTTGACGCAAAACAATTGTGTGTGTAAGCATATTTACTTTAACTATTTGCTTGTACGCCACTCACCTGCTTAAAACCCAAACCATGCATGAAGTTGTGCTCATCTTGTATATGTTTCCAGAATTGATCTTGTGTCTGCAACTCTTCTTGGCACACTTGGCAAACAATCCAGAAGCTCGCATCGCCCGACAAACAAAACTCACCCAGTTTCGTATATATCTTATTATTTTTACTTAATATACGTGGGAAACCCATTGTACTAAAACCACCACCGATATTTCACTAATTTTCTTTAAAAATATACACAAATTAAGGAAAAATATAAATTTTTTAATTCGTTGCCACAAATATTTTTGTTTATTTCCATTGACGTTTGCAAACAGCTGATTGGGACAACGCAGTGTCGCACGATACTCATAGTGTTAAGTTTACTAAACACAGCGTGCAAATGGAAATTCTTAATTTTATAAATAATTTATTAAACAAAAAATTAATGCGTAACGTATGAGAAATAATAATTATGTAGAAATAAATAATTACATTGCCAATTAAAATATATTTCAGAAAATATGGCAACATAATAGCCTATTTTAATTGTCGCGCTTATTGGCAGCACTTTAGCGTAGCATTTCCGCCTTTTTGATATTTCGTGCGCTGTTCGCAAAATGCATTTTAATTTTTATTTTATTGTAAAGTTAATAAATTAAATGCGTTAAAATTGCTAAATAATAGTAAATGTGTTTAGCTGCGTATTAATAACATCAAAGTAATGAAAAGTGCATTATCGAACTCACTACCGGAACAAACTGATTTATATCCGGCAGGCGTTGGTACTCCAGCGCTATTCTTCTTCTTCTTAACTGGCGTAGAAACCGCTTACGCGGTTATAGCCGAGTCCACAACAGTGCGCCACGCATCTCTCCTTTTGGCGGTTTGGCGCCAATTGGTAATACCAAGTGAAGACAGGTCCTTCTCCACCTGGTCCTTCCACCGGAGTGGAGGTCTCCCTCTTCCTCGGCTTCCACCAGCGGGTACTGCATCGAAAACTTTCAGAGCTGGGGCACTTTCATCCATTCGAACAACATGACCCAGCCAGCGTAGCCGCTGTCTTTTTATTCGCTGGACTATGTCTATGTCGTCGAACAACACGTACAGCTCATCATTCCATCTTCTGCGGTATTCGCCGTTGCCAATGTTTAAGGGACCGTAAATCTTCCGCAAAACCTTTCTCTCGAAAACTCCTAGTGCCGTCTCATCGGATGTTGACACCGTCCACGCTTCTGCACCATAAAGTAGGACGGGAATGATGAGGGACTTGTAGAGTTTAGTTTTTGTTCGTCGAGAGAGGACTTTACTTTTCAATTGCCTACTCAGTCCATAGTAGCACCTGTTGGCAAGAGTGATTCTGCGTTGGATTTCAAGGCTGACATTATTATCGGTGTTAATGTTGGTTCCTAGGTATACGAAATTATCTACAACTTCAAAGTTATGACTGTCAACAGTGACGTGGGAGCCAAGACGCGAATGCGCTGACTGTTTGTTTGATGACAGGAGATATTTCGTCTTGTCCTCGTTCACCACCAGACCCATTCGCTTCGCTTCCTTATCCAGGCGGGAAAAAGCAGAACTAACGGCGCGGGTGTTGTTTCCGATGATATCAATATCATCGGCGTACGCCAGGAGCTGTACACTCTTGTAGAAGATTGTACCTTCTCTATTTAGCTCTGCAGCTCTTATAATTTTCTCCAGCATCAAGTTAAAGAAGTCGCACGATAGCGAGTCACCTTGTCTGAAACCTCGTTTGGTATCGAACGGCTCGGAGAGGTCCTTCCCGATCCTGACGGAGCTTTTGGTGTTGCTCAACGTCAACTTACACAGCCGTATTAGTTTTGCGGGGATACCAAATTCAGACATCGCGGCATAAAGGCAGCTCCTTTTCGTGCTGTCGAAAGCAGCTTTAAAGTCGACAAATAGATGGTGTGTGTCGATCCTTTTTTCACGGGTCTTCTCCAAGATTTGGCGCATGGTGAATATCTGGTCAGTTGTTGATTTTCCAGGTCTAAAGCCACACTGATAAGGTCCAATCAGTTTGTTGACGGTGGGCTTTAGTCTTTCACACAGTACGCTCGATAGAACCTTATAAGCGATGTTAAGGAGGCTTATCCCACGATAGTTGGCGCAGATTGTGGGGTCTCCCTTTTTGTGGATTGGGCAGAGTACACTGAGATTCCAATCGTCGGGCATGCTTTCTTCCGACCATATTTCGCAAAGAAGCTGATGCATGCACCTTATCAGCTCTTCGCCGCCGTATTTGAATAGCTCGGCCGGCAATCCATCGGCCCCCGCCGCCTTGTTGTTCTTCAAGCGGGTAATTGCTATTCTAATTTCTTCACGGTCGGGCAATGGAACATCTGTTCCATCGTCGTCGATTGGGGAATCGGGTTCGCCATCTCCTGGTGTTGTACTTTCACTGCCATTCAGCAGGCTGGAGAAGTGTTCCCTCCACAAACACAGTATACTCTGGTCATCAACCACTAGATCACCGCTGGGGGTCCTACAGGAGTGTGCTCCGGTCTTGAAACCTTCAGTTAGTCGCCGGATCTTTTCGTAAAATTTTCGAGCATTACCCCTGTCGGCCAGCTTGTCAAGCTCTTCATACTCACGCATTTCTGCCTCTTTCTTTCTTTTTCTGCAAATGCGTCTCGCTTCCCTCTTCAGCTCTCGGTATCTTTCCCATCCCGCTCGTGTTGCGGTCGATCGCAACATTGCGAGGTAGGCAGTCTGTTTTCTCTCCACTGCGAGACGACAATCCTCATCATGCCAGCTGTTTTTTTGGCTTTTCCGAAAGCCAATGGTTTCGGTTGCAGCTGTACGTAAGGAGTTTGATATGCCGTCCCACAGCTCCCTTATACCGAGATGCTGATGAGTGCTCTCAGAGAGCAGGAGTGCAAGTCGAGTAGAAAATCGTTCGGCTGTCGGTTGTGATTGCAGCTTCTCGATGTCGAACCTTCCTTGTGTTTGTTGACGTGTGCGCTTTTCTACACAGAGGCGGGTGCGTATCTTAGCTGCTACAAGATAGTGGTCCGAGTCGATGTTGGGACCACGAAGCGTACGCACATCAAAAACACTGGAGACATGTCGTCCATCTATCACAACATGATCGATCTGGTTGCGAGTGATTCGATCCGGGGACAGCCAAGTAGCTTGATGGATTTTCTTATGCTGGAATCTAGTGCTACAGATGACCATATTTCGGGCCCCGGCGAAGTCGATCAGCCTCAGACCGTTTGGTGATGTTTCGTCATGGAGGCTGAATTTTCCGACTGTTGTGCCAAAGACACCTTCTTTACCCACCCTAGCGTTGAAATCGCCAAGCACGATTTTGACATCGTGGCGGGGGCAGCGCTCATATGTACGTTCTAGGCGCTCATAGAAGGTATCTTTGGTCACATCGTCCTTCTCTTCCGTCGGGGCGTGGGCGCAAATCAGCGATATGTTGAAGAACCTCGCTTTGATGCGGATTGTGGCTAGACGTTCATCCACCGGAGTGAATGCCAGGACTCGACGACGGAGTCTCTCTCCCACCACGAATCCCACACCGAATTTACGCTCCTTTATATGGCCGCTGTAGTAGATGTCACAAGGACCCACCTTCTTCCGTCCTTGTCCCGTCCATCGCATTTCTTGGATTGCGGTGATGTCAGCCTTTACTCTTACGAGGACATCAACCAGCTGGGCAGAGGCACCTTCCCAATTAAGGGTCCGGACATTCCAGGTGCATGCCCTTAAATCATAGTCCTTTATACGTTTGCCGTGGTCGTCATCAAAAGGGGGGTTTCTCATCCGAGGCCTGTGTTTCTTATTCACTGGTTATTCGTTTTTATGTGGTGGGTCCCAAGCCCTACGCACAACCGCATAAGCGGGATTCGCCTTCTCACTTTAGCTCGCTTCCAGACGGATGTCTGTTGGCTACCCAGAGGATACTTGGTCTAAGACCGGAAGTTGTGAGCTGCTTGAGCCACATGTAAAAGAATCGTTCCTGGCCACTCCCAAGTGAATGGCAGTCAGAAACTTTCCTCACTTACGTGAACTTCTACATATGACTCCATCCTCCTCAGCGCTATTGCAGCGGTATTTTTACTACAGTTATGTTAACTGTAACTATGTTTGCAATAAAATAAGTGAAGCTTAAAGAATGTTAATACAAAATTTAACCAAGTTGGACAATCTGCACCAACATCTACATATTAAAAGTGGAGCGCAAGTGGAGCTAATCAACAATTGGCTAGTCGTTCCTGCAACTCTCATTCCAGCAGCTCTTTTATGAACACAATCAGTAAGATTAAAATTGAAATGTGCAGCGCAAGTGGAGCTAATCAGCAATTGGCTAGTCCCTCCTGCAACTTTCATCCCAGCAGCTTTTTTGCTAACACAACTGGCACTCAATCGGTAAGAATAAAGTTAAAACCATTTTTATCATCTATGTATTACATTTTTTTTTATTAAGTGGGCTGTTTACATTTGCATAAAATTACTTCTTAATAAGTTTTCCCTCAAATTAATGCATAAGTATTTGTTACTTTTTTAGTTTTGTCTGATGAATTAGCAATATATTTTACTTAATGGATTCCCTTTATCTTTTATACACAAAAAATTTTGTTAAAAATATAAGAATGTTAATATATTATGCTAATTGTTGGCATATGTATGTATAACTTGAATTGAAAAATGTCATTTGTTAAAGAAATGAGTTTTTAATTTTGAAAAGTTGAAGTAAATGGAGGAAAAAAGTTAGTCTCAGTAGGAAAGCTTGTAAAATTCTTGAAAATAGTTACAGAGTACTAAACAGTGCTCTAATTTTTATTTTCTAAAAAGTCAGTTAATAAATATTTGAGTTTTAAAAAATCACAGCAGCACAGCAACAAACATAAGTAGCATAAAAGACAGAGCAGCGTGTAAAGAAAAGTTGTCGTTTTTTCTAGTTTGTGTTTTATCGCATTTTCATTTTATTATTTCTCATTTATAATTTATAAACATTTACATAAAATGTATATTTAATTATACTACGAAGTTTTTCATTATTTAATATATTTGTTTTTTTGTTTTTACTTCTTCTCTTGTATTAGCAATACGCGAAAAGAATTGTAGGTAGAAAGCTAAATGTGTCTGTATGTGTATGTGAATTTATCATTTTTTTTCTTTACTTTTATTTATAATAATTTATAAATTTTATACTACAATTTAAGAACAGTAAATAGAGGGAGTATACAATGTAAAAAAATTATAATTTAAATGTGTGAAAAGGCGTATTGTGTGGAAGTACATAGTACGTGCAAAGAGTACAAGTATTTAATGGGGACGTTGAATTTTATTTTACTACTAACCAACCATATGTTTACATACATGGAATATCATTTGTATAAAATAACAAATTTTTGAATGGAATATGCAGCATTTTTAGCTTTACAATGCGTCGATACACATAAAAATGTTCTTGTGTTGAGAAATTTGTTGTATTTGTAAAAATTTGATAATACATTAAATTTAGAATGAAAATCTTACATATTTTGTTATACGAAAGGAGTTTTGAGACACATGTATGCACATTTATACATACAGAAAAACATGCATGTTGGTATACGTAGCGAGTTTTGAAAATTTTTGTGCTTTAGCAGAACACAATTATATATTTTTATTACACATGCATACATTTGAAACAAAAATAATATGTACTTTCTTATGCTAGCATACAGCAACAATGTTAGAAAAAATTACACGCGTTTTTTGGTTTTTGTTATTTTTTGTTTTTACTTTAATATTACATGAGTGTACTGTTTCAGTTTTCTTTTAGTGAAAATTTGCTATATTTTTCAACGAAGTGAGTGAGGGTATTTCAACAATATAATGAAGCTCTAAAAATGGTGAAAAAGTATATAAAAAATTAGAAAAAAAAATTAAAATTAAAATAATAAAAAAAAATTTAAAAAAATAAAAATAAAATTAAACAAGTAAATGAATAAAATTAAAAAAAAAAAATAAAATAAAATAAAAATAAATAAATAAAATAAAATAAAAATAAATAAATAAAATAAAAAAATAAATAAAATTAAAAAAACTAAATAAATAAAATTTAAAAAAATAAATAAATAAAATATAAAAAATAAATAAAATATAAAAAAATAAATAAAATTAAACAAATAAATGAATAAAATTAAAAGAATAAATAAATTAAATTAAAAAATTAAATAAATAAAATAAAAAATAAATAAAATAAAAATACTGCCAACACAAAAATACAAAAAGTTAAATAAATTTTTTGAAATATTCCATACATATAAACGTAAACAAAAATTTTAAATAATTTCAGACACAAACATATTTATTAAACTTTAATCAAGGTTAATAATACAAAGAAAATATAAAAATGATTTTCATTAAATATTACAAAACTCGAAACAAAAAATAATAAACATAAAGAAAAAAAAAACAAAAAAAAAAACAAAAAAAAACAAAAATAAAAAATAAAATAAAAATAAAAAATAAAATTAAAATTAAAAAAGAAATTTAACAATTAAAAACCGAAATAATAATTATATCGGCTATAAAAAAAATGAAATGAATTTTAACTTTAAAACAAATAAAGCTAAAAAAATAAATCACGTGAATTAAACAAAAAATAATAACTGGTCAAATGATTTAGTTTAAATTAAAATGATTAAATTATGATTTATTGTGTAAATAAAAAATAAGTGACTTTTAGCTTAAAAAAAACAATTATTTCGGTAAAAAATTAAATCAAATGTGTTAAACAAAAAATAATAACTGGTCCACCGATTGATGAAAATAAAACAAAAATTAAAAAAAATTAAAAAAATATAAAAAAATTTATTTAAAAAAAATTAAAAAAATAAATAAATGAAAAGAATAAAAAATAAATTAAATAAATTAAAAATTAAAAAAATAAAATAAAATAAAAATTGGAAACAAACTTAAAAAGTAATTAAACCAATAAGAAATTAATAAATTTAAAAAATAATTATACAATAAATTATATAACCAAATGACTTTTTGCTTTAAAAAATTATGAAATCGGCAATAAAAAAGTATATCGAGTGAAACAAATGAAATTTTTTTTTTTTTTAGATTTTTTTTTTAGATCGCCGAAAGGGGAGCCCTTGACCGGATAAAATCCGGGTCAACTCCGGTGCGTAGAACCGGCTGCTGTGGGAGTTGAATGAAAAAAAAAAAAAAATTTTCATTTGTTTCACTCGATATACTTTTTTATTGCCGATTTCATAATTTTTTAAAGCAAAAAGTCATTTGGTTATATAATTTATTTATATATAATAATAATAACTGGTCTAGCGATTTATTTTAATTTAATATTTATTAAATTATTAAAATTTAAAGAAGCAAAAATTCCATAAAAAATTGTTTTTTTTTAATTTTAATTTTTTAAATTTAATTTTTTTAAACTCTTACATTTTAGTAAACAATTGTTTTTAAGATGGTTGTTATAATTTATTACGTGTTAATTTTTTATGAACTTGTGTTGACTTACATATATAAACAAATAATTTCCAATATAAAAATAATTCAAAATTAATAAGTGAATAATAAAAATATATTAACAAAAAATATACCATACAAACACAATTTGCAAATGACTGCGAGCGCACGCCTCCTTATACTGCCACTTCAAACACAAAAAATTAATACAAAAACACAAAGAAAGCAATTATTTTTTTAAATAAAATTTATATTTATTATTTGAACACATATCTTTCATCAATTTCCAATTTCGGAAAAATTTCAAAAAAAATACCCTCACACATCCACTTGTTCAATAAATTGTAAAATGGCGTCTACTAAATTACTAATGTAAGAAGTGTTAAAATAGATAATTTTTTTCGCTCTCAAAATGATTTTTCATTTTTTACAAATCAAAAAAAAGGGAAAAAACATTTACAATTTATTTAACACAAAAGAAAATATAGAAGTTTCACAGAAGAAAATTATGATTATTAATTCGCATATATTAGCCTAGTAATATGGTTATGCGCTGTTGTTGTTGTTTGCTGCATTTCCGCTCCTGGCTGCAATCAACAGCGCTCAACACTACACTCCTTCGCCGCTTTTTGCATTTGTTTGCATTCAACTTTTAGTTTTGTATAGATTTGTTTTTTGTTCTTGTTGTTATTATTGCTATTGTATGCGTTCACATAAAGGTGTTTCAAGTGTTTTTATTATTTTTTGCACATTTGCTGACTGTCGCACGTCTGCTTACTGTTGTTCGCGTGTTTCTCCCTTCAATTTTTTTCTCCAATTATGCTTGTGGATGGCAATATTTAGTTATGTCTTTTATAATTCGCTAACTTTTCTGGCCGCAGCACACAATGTTTCAATTTTCATCAAGATTTTTCACTAATTCGAATTGTTGTGCAAATTTTTGCATTTCTTTCGACTTCCTCCACTCCGTATATCATTTAAGTGTTACTCGCTTTTGTTTGTGTTTGTGTGTGTGTATATATATTTTGGTTGTTGTTGTTGTTGTGTACGCAATTTGAAATATTATTTTTTTTTTGCATTCATCGATTTTAATTTTTCTTGTTACTTAGACTAACAAATATATATGTGTATATATATATATATAATTTGCTGTTGTTGCTTGCTGATATTACTAATACAAATACGCATAAAATGTTAAATTTTCCATGATTCCATTTGAGATTTGTTTTTGTTTTTGCTTTTTATTTTTATTTTTATTTTGTTTTCTTCAAGTTCTGCTATTTTCTACTATTTTATTCTGCATTTTACTGCGAATCTGCGAAGTTTTTCCCTTACAACAATTGTTTGCTGCGGTGTGGGTTGTGTTGTTATTGTTGTTGGTGTATTGTGCCCATAATAGTAGTCGCGTGAATTTGTTGTTGTTGTTGCTTTTGTCCAGTCCATGTATCGCTAAATTTCTGCAGTGTAAATTTCTTGTAGCAGATTCGTTGGCCAGAGCAGCGTTTGCGGAATGACGGGAGGTAAGGGAATGCTGAATGGCATTACACAGTTTAAAAATATGACAAATTACATGGATAACACATAGTGCGGTTTATTTTAGTTCTACAAAGTGCGCTGGGAACGTATTTCAATTAGGTTCCACATCAATATTTTAAATAATTCTCCAATTGAATTGTTTTAAATTCGGTTCCACATTTCAAAAGTGTACATTACAAGTTCAAATGTTCGCTGGGAACGTATTCCAATTAGGTTCCACATTTAGTTTTTGCATTTTTCTCCAATTGAATTGAATTGTTCCACATCTATGTTTTATACATTCTTCTCAATTCAATTGTGTAAAATTATGTTCCACAGCTATGGTTTTTGCATTTTTCCCGAATTCAATTGTTCTAAATTATGTTCCACATCTATGATTTCTGCCTTTCTACCAATTGCTTTGTTTTAAATTACGCTCCACATTTCAAACGCGTGCATTTTTTAGTTTTGTATGGGTAGTTTATTCTGTGCGTAGTCCAGCTAACTTTTTTACGCACTTTTTTTTATTCAAAATGTTACCATCAACCAAATAATTTGGTTGCACATTTTACATTTGCCAGCGGCACATAGTTTCTGTTACCCAATACCCGCCTGCTGCCTTTCTTTGCTCCTTACTTTTTGAAATATTTTGTGACTGCGAATTTTTCCAGCTGTTGTTGTTGTTATTTTTTACTTTGCCATTTTTTTCTTTCATGAAATTTAGGATTTACTTTTACTACAAATTCTTTTGTTTTAGTTGTTGTTGCTTGCCAAGTTGTTGTGTATGTGTGTGTTGTTGTGGTATTTTGTTGTTGCTGTTGCTGTGGATTGGTTTTATTGTTGTGGTTTGTTTTTGTTGTTGTTGAATTTTTTTTAACCGCTCTTAAATAATAAAATTGCCACCTGGCCTAAGTAAAAGTAAATAAAGTGACGTGTCTCATGTGTCACATACGATCCGAAATTTCGGCCCACAATACAATGCCATGTGGGATTGTACTTTTTGTCGAATTCTTTCTTAATGTAGGCGGCGATGTCCTGCAATGAGAATGAGAAAGGAAAATGTTTTATATTAGTTTGGGCTATATGCAAAAAAATATAAAATAATAATAATAAATTTAAAAAAATAAAATAATAATATTAATATTAATAAATTAAAAAGAAAAAAACAATAATATTAAATAAAAAAAATAATAATAAATTTAAAAATAATAATTTAAATAATAAATTTTTTTAACAAAGAATTAATTATAATTGTTTTAATAATGCAATTTTTTGTATAAAAAAATATTTGCATAATTAAAATAAAAAAATAATTTTAATATAATATCATATTTTTATTAAAAAAAAAATTAATTATAATAATTTTAAGCATAAAATTTTTGGCATACAAAATGTCTCAGATTTAAATATTATTTCTCTCACATTTTTAATAATTTTCATTATAAGTAATAAATTTCCATTACTTCATCGATTTAATATCAGTTCTTCAGCATTTTTAATAAAGACCTTACATTTTTAATATTAAGCCACAAGCAATAAAACATTTCGAATGTCACAGAACGCCGCTGTAGGACAGAGCGAGTTCATAAAGCAATACATTGCCCTTCACGGCACTTAAATCACAGTTATATAGCGGCATTTCTACGCCATTTAAGCATAAAATTGCATTTTTCCCGCAATTTCAATGTGAATGCGGAAAAGTGAAATTCAAAAAAAAAAAAAAAAAAACGTTGCAAAGAAAGCCTGCAAAACGCATGGCACACAACAACAATTAAAACAAAAGCCTGCAATGAGCGCAAAAACGAGCCCACCGAACGACCTAGCGGCAAACAGGGACGGAGTGACCGATACCCCCAACAAGTTGCATATAAAAATAAATGTTCATCGAAAAAAAAATGCAATGGTAAATAGAATATGTGCCCACAAACTGGAAATTTCTTAGAATACTAGTGCAAATACAATATTTATAAAAAAAACTGCACAGAATTTGCAATGCCAAACGCTTACTCATACACACACACAGAGGTCATTGTCAGTACGCTACGTTTTGCGCAAACACGTAAACGTATTAAGTATACATATATATGTACGTACAAGTACACGTATGTATATGATGCAACGGTTTGTAATATAATTGCTTAGCTTGAGTGACGCGAGACACAAATAGCCATAGTTTGTAGATAGGCGAGCAGGCGGCGCTTAAACTTATTATTTAATGCGTTTAAAAATAGATTACGCTCATGTTACAAGCCTATCTATGTGTGTATGTTTAAACATGCGGCATTTAGCTACACTTGCTATGCATTCATGCGTTAATTATATGCGTGATTCACTATTTAAAATTATGTAAGCAAATAGTTTGGACTTAGCTGAGTTTATTTTCATACGAAAATTTTGTAAATATCCGAAATCGATAGTAGCATGAGCTAAAATTAGAATTATTGAAGTGATTTGCAGAATTTATAATTGATACGAGTACAACCAGGCGTACATTTCTAAATATAAACTAATTAAAGTGGTGTACACAATTTTATAAATAATTTAGCGTAAACATTTTAATAATAAAAAATTACAATAAAATATAAAAACATTTTTCTATACAAATGCAGTGTGAACACCTTATTATTTAAGCTTGCAAACTGTAAACATCTGTTTACCTTATTGGAAGCAAATAAATTCATGTTTATGCATGTTTGAAATGCATTTATAAATAATTTAGTGTAAACATTTTAGTTAAACAATTTAATTATTAAAAATTAAAATAAAATATTTAAATATTTATCATTTAAATGCAGTGTGAACACCTTATTATTTAAACGTTTGTTTACATGTTTGGCTCTAAATGCGTTCATGTTTATGCATGTTTGAAATGCAATGGAACGGTGTTGCGTTTTTTACAAATTGCAAGCGAAGTGAAGTGAAAATGTGTGTAAATTGTAATTCGTGTAAACTGCTCACGTATAAATTTCAAATAATCTCAGTTTAAACGTATAATAATGTTGATTTGCATATAAATGTGAGTGTGTTTATCAATTTTTTTTTACATGTAATCACTGCTATTAATCAGCAAGTGGGAAAATTGCGTGCCATATGTTCTAGAAGTCATACCAATAGTAAGTTTCAGGCGAAAATATTTACTTATTCAAGTTTGTGTGTAAGCATACAAAACTAAAACAATAGTAACTTCAGTCGCTGACCTAGATATCATTAAACAAATAGTAAATTGTATGTAACCAAGCAGCAAACAAAACAAATAAGAAAGTAGGTGTGAGTTTTTGTCAAATCATGCGGTAAATAAGGTGATTCAGAGTGTGGAATAAAATTTAAGCAGGAATATGCACATGAGAGATTGTATAAAGAAAATAGTATTTAACTAAAATGAAGAATATTTTAAAATATATTTTATTAATATAAACAAAGTAAATATGATAAATAAAGCAATAAAATAATTATAAAGTGAATAAAGCAGTCACCAAAATTAACTACATTGCATAATAAACAAAATTAGAATATTAAAAATTTATATGAAATAATAAATAAATAAAAAATAAACTAAAATAACTAAACTAAATATAAAAAAATAAAATTAAATTAAAAATAAAAAAAATAAACAGTAAAATAAATAAATAATAAAAATAAATAAATAAAAAATTAAATTAAAAATAAAAAACATGAGAGATTGTGGAAAGAAAATATTATTTAATTAAAATGGAAAATATTTTAAAATATATTTTATTAATTTAAAAAAGTAAATATGATAAACTAAGCAATAAATAATTATAAAGTGAATAAAGCACTCACCATAATTAACTATATTGCATAATTAAAAAATTTAAATATTAAAAATTTATATGAAATAATAATATAAAAAGAAAAAAAAAATAATAAACAATTAAAAGAATAAAAAATAATAAAAAAATAATAAAAAATAAAAAAATAAAAGAATAAAAAATGATAAAAAATAACAACGAAAAAAATTAAATAAAAAATAAATAAAATAAATAAAAAATTAGAAATAGAAAAATAATAATATAAAACTGAAAAAGGTAAACATTAAACTAAAATAATAAAAAAATAACTAAAATATCTAAAAAAAAAATATAAATCTGATTGATATAATGTATGCAGTCTGAACTTCGTATAGCAATTAATATTCATATTTATTTTGCTAATAGTACAACTTTTTTATGACGCATATCAATTTAGGCCAAGTTAGCAGTTAAGGTAATGCAGACAAATAAATAAACTTGTTAAACACAACAATTATCGATTAACAACGCACATTGTTGCAGACAAGTCTAAGCCTTAAGGGAGGCAAAAGCAGCAAGCTAAAACTACATAAACAAATATTAACTTTAACTGGTGCGAGTAAATAAGTAAATGTGACAATGCGGCGTGTAATAAAGAGGGAGAAAAGCAAAAAAGAAAATAGGTCGAATGACAACAATAAAAAAGTGTATGAAATTGTAAACGGTAATGTAACAATAGTAAAACTGCCGGCAGCCTAAAAGAAAAATAAAACTGTGTCAAATTAAGTTTTCCTTTTTTTAATAAAAACTTACTGCTGGAAAAATTTACAATAGCAGCAGCAAAGTTATACAAGTAATAAGTTCCAATACAGACGCGGTATAATAAGGTGTAGCATACAAACAGGCAGCAGAACTGATTACTTAGACTGTAAATATGTATGTGTATAGCAAAGCTATCGTTGCTGCTATTCAACCAAACACACGCTGCGGGGGATGTAGCTTTTTTCCATATTGATTAAACATTGTAGCGCTGCGCAAAACAACCAAGTCAAAAACGACAACAACAATTGCTAGCATAACAACAGTAAGAAAACACGCATGGATTTCGTAAGGCACATAACAACCGGCAACAGTGGCTTTGAAACTGTCAACGTGTGTCACACGCGTGTTTAGGCATAAACCAAAAAAAAACAAGAGTATAAATTGTTTTGAAAAAAAAAAAGTTTTAGAATTTTGCAGTGCAATTTTACTAACGAACATGCACATGTACATATTGCATATATGACGACCCCGGTATTTACTGTGTTACTATGTAGACTCACGTATGTACATAAGTACGTGTGGAGGCTCGACAAATAAGACAGGAAATGCGCGCGGGCAGCCCGTTGGCACGTACACGTCGGCCTGGCGGTAGTCTGCCTAAGTCTCGTTTGGTGGCATGCGAGAGTTCGTTCGTGCATAAAATGCAGGATCGCGTGCTTTGGCAGACACTGTTTGCCGTATATTTGCCGGCCTTAGTCTTTTCTTTTGCTTAAAATGTATGTGCTTGTTAGCTCTACTAGTTCGAATGGAAATGATATAAAAACTGCGTGGAGTGGCCTTGAAGTATTTAAAAAAAATCTGAATAAAACGTTTTCTGAAATCTGAAAGCATTTATTTATGGAATTTTTTTAAATAAAAAAATAAAAATTAAATCAAATTAAATTAAAAATAAAATAAAGTAAAATAAAATAAAAAAAATAAAATTAAAAAAAAAATAAAAAATAACATAAAATAAAATTAAAAAAAAAAATAAAAAATAACATAAAATAAAATTAAAAAAAAAAAATAAAAAATAACATAAAATAAAATTAAAAAAAAAATAAAAAATAACAAAATAAAATTAAAAAAAAAATAAAAAATAACATAAAATAAAATAAAATAAAATAAAATAAATTAAATTAAACATAAATTAATAAATACTATAAATAATACACAGTTAATATCAACAATACCATAGAGATCGAATTAAGTCTTTAAAAACTCAACCGTTTCACTAAATTATATTTATTTGCATTATTTACATAAAACATTTTGCATAATTTACGCATACAAATTACATGAAACATATGTAATATCGCAATATTATATGCTAAATACAATGCGCACCACACATCTAAGTACATACATAACTAATCCCAATGCGCACAGCGCCAAATAAAACACTTTCCTCAACAATGCCACGTGTCATGGAATGCATAAAGCTTTTATAACCGTTAACGATGCAAATGTATGCAAAACAGTCGTTTACCACTACAAGTACACACACGCATGCATGCACACATTATAAACGCCGTGAAGTAGGCTACGTGTATAGCATTGGCACCGCATTCAACCGAAACCACAGCTGACAGCCTAAAAATAGAGCAGCACAAGAACGGCGGTGGTATAAGTTTACACACACATACCGTTAGATGACGTATACTCTCAAACTGTAAGTGCATTTTCACAGCGATAGACAGGAAGACATAGCGTAACGGAGAGAAAATTGCATATTTTCAGGCATAAGGACATGTTCTAAATTTGTACGCTAGACCACCACGACGATAAATGCATTGCATGCGCAACAAAAACAAAAGCCAACAACAAACAATTGCGGCATATAAACTTTACGAGCGTTGCGTTGAATTCCAAGAGCCAAAAGCACAAAGTTAACCCAGCTCTATTGGGTACAAGACATACACATCCTTCTTTAATAAAAGCAAGCATCAGTTGAAAATCTAATTTTTACCTGCGCCTCCTTTGTCGCTCCTGCAGCAACACAGCCAAGGCGTACCAACAATAGCAGCAACAATTCCCGCATGTAAAGCGGGGAAGTGTATAAATTTATTTGACTGTTGCATCCTGTGCTGGAAAGTATCGTACATAAGTGGGAAGTGTAAAATAATTAAATTGAAGGTGAAGAGCGACTAGAGAACACATTAGTTTGAAAGCTTAAATAGGTGGGGCGGCGGCGGTAATTAGTGTGTTGGTATGCATTGCAAGTGAATGGTGGTAGTGGTAAGCAAATTTATTAATATAAAGTTGTTTGTCTACTTTCCGGCGTTGAGTGAATAATTAGTAGTGGCGGAAAATATAGCATAATTTAAGGCGTTAAATAATTTATTATACGAGCAGCAGCTTTGGTGGTGAATTACATTTGAAAATTTATGCATCGAAACGACATATTATAATCAGAACTTTTTTAAACTCATTTTCATCGAATGGATGAATATTGTTTTATTGACCACATTTGATTATTATTAGTTATATTTATTTATTTATTTCAAAAAAAGCTTCTATAATATACATATTTCAGGTTATTTATTCAAAATCATACAATTCATCCAAAGGACGAATGTAAACTTTCTGAAAATAAAAGCTATTTTAGTTATTGTTATGTAAATTAGCAATAAAAAATGTCATCATAGTTTCTAGAAATATTTTTCATCTAAACGATGAAATTATAATTTGAGGCATCAAATAATTATTTTAAATACTTTAGTGGTGAATTTTATTTGAAATTTTTGCATCTAAAAGACGTATTTTTCATCGAATGGATGAGTATTTCTTTACGGATCATATTTGAATTTATCACTATTTTTATTTAATTAAAAAAGACCTTATTTAGTCAAAATCACACAATTCTTCCAAAGGACGAATATACAATTATTGGATAAAAATTTATTTTTTTTATTGTTACCTAAATATGCAACTCAGATAATACATATATTAGAATTAATCATAAGTTATTCATAGCTATAATGAATACTTTTTCATCTAAACGATGAAATTTCAATTTTGAACAGCTGCTAGTACTTCCACAATTGAGACAATGAGCTACATCACGTTTAGATACTTATTTCATACAAAAATCTTGTATACATCCAATCGATGAAAATTTTAAATGCGTGTCTGAGCTAATTGTTACCATATATTTTTCAAATAATCACTCTTTTATGCTTTTTGTGAAAATGTAAAGCTTATAAATCAAAATTACCGGCAATAAATATATTATCCGGCGCCTAAAAGCTCGCCATTCAGTTTAACACAACTTTGTGGACATAATCACTCGGTGTATCAATTTTCGAACGAATTGTCTGGTTAGTGGTGTAACCCTCTCACGAATCCAACCCACTATTAATCCAGAATAAACAATAATAAAAAATCGAGCCTTAACCAACTATTTGCCAAACACTTCAATACAGATTTTCTGTCAGTTTTTGTGGCTTTTGTTGTTACTATTACGTTGATATTGAGCAAAAAAGCGTCAGAGAGCAACAATTTGGAAACTCAACAAAACAAAGTATGCAGCAGAAGAATGTATAAAGAAGTGAATAACAATGGAAGTGAGAGGGACCGAATGAGAGCCTACAAAGATGGATGCCATTATATCAATTACATACAAACAAACCTCCCGCTTTACTCAGCTAGCTATTTACGCAAAGTTAGCCGAAATGAGTAAATATTTAACTACTGAAAATAGGGCGGCCCTCTTACAAAAGTTGATTGAAGTCTTCAAGACACGCAAAAAAGCAAAGTATACTTAACTTTAAAAAGTGGACAATCTTAATAGTGGAATCCACAAGCTAAACTGCCAGCTATGAAGACATAAAGCAGATAAATCACAGCGACAAAAAGGGTTTATACAAAAACTTCGAAATGTATAAAAGTGGCACGCACAAGATAGCGGAAGGTCAGATAAGGCAAAAGAACAATAAATTGCCAATAAGAAGAATATGCGAAATGATTGAGCTGAGATGCTGAGACCTAGAGGAAAAAATATTATTTTAGGCAGTAGCAACCAGCGGCAGCAGAAAACAGGAAGAAATGTCTTTAGTATACTCTAAGAAAGCTAAACAACTGAGTGAAACAATTAGAAAGAGAATAACTATGATATGAGTAAGTGGGCGAAACGAAAAGACGGTACTTCGGCGACCAAAAAAGGCAGCAAGCAAATCAAATAAAGTTCAAGTGAATAAACAAATATTGCCATTTCTATATCAAGAAGAAAAAATAAACCGAAAAAATACGTGACAAGTAGCACACACACACAAGCGCACTGAGTGAGAACTGGTGTTGAACAAATGAGCCTTGACTAAGGCCAAATATAAATGCAGAAGCCAATATTAAGAGCAAAGCCAAAGTCATAGTCATAGTCACAGCCTTCGCCAAAACCGTTTATTTCATTGTTATTTTTTTCCATTTAGTTGTATGAGTGTCACTTTTGCACGCCATAGTTGTGTTTGTCTGCTGCTCGCAATCCACTTGTTTCAAAGCAAAATGACTAAAGCCAAGAACAGCTTGAAGCCAAATATGGACGGCCAGCCAAACGGCGCAACAAAAATGTACGAATTGCCGTTGTGGCTTACAACAATAATTTAGCTAGCAACTACTGGCTCAAAAAGCAACAACAACAATTCAGCTAGCAACTATTGGCCGCCAACAATATATTTGAAATGCAAAAACCGTGGTGTCCAGACAAATAATAAAAGAAAAGAACTAGTGTGAAGTAAATATAAACGTGGCAAATGAAGAAACCAATGAAAAAAATAATAAATGAATTTTAAGACAAATTAAATCGCCAGAGGTAGTAAAAGTTTAACAATAACGGTTTATATGAATGCTACATGAATGTATTGTAAAGCTGCAGGCAAGGCAAAGACACAGTCTTCGTGTTCTTGCGGTGCGCGTACAGTGAAATGGTAGCATGCAAAGAATATTATGAGCAAAAATCAAGGACTCTCAGCAGTATTGGAGAAAGAAACGGTATTGAAGACGTGGCGTATGGAAAATTAAAAAAAATTAATTAAAGAAAACATAAAAAAATTAAAAAAAAACTAAAACACACGAATATAAAAATTAAAGTAATAAATAATAGAATAAAATAAAAGAAGTATAATAATATGAAAAAAAAAATTAAATAATAAAATAAAATAAACTAATAATAAAAATAAAAAACATAAATAAATAAACAAAAAAAAAATAAATAAAAAAAATAAAAAAATAAATAAAAAAAATAAAATAATAAATTTAAAAAAATCATAATAAATAAATATATAAAAACAAAAAAATATAAAAAAAATAAAAAATAAATATAAATAAATAAATAAATATAAATAAATAAATAAATATAAATAAACAAAATAAATTTTAACAATTAAATAAAAATAAACATAAATGCATAAAATAAAAAAATACAAAAATAAAACTATATTTTACTTTTTATTTTATGAAATTTTTACTAAATTATTACTGTTTCATTATTTTATATTTTTCGAAAAATTCAAATTTTGTTATTTAATTAGAATGATATTGCCGAATATTTTATTATTATTGTTATATTAATTAAGGAGATATAATTTTTATGTGATTATTATTTTATGTATATTTTATAAGCATATTTAGCTTTTAAAAAGCATTTTTTTCATTTTTTACAGAAAATTAAGTTTTTTACTACTTTTAGCTTTTAAAACGATTAATTATTGTATATTTAACTTTTTTATCATATTTTATTTTATTTATTATTTTTTAATTTACTTTATTTTATTTATTATTTTTTAATTTATTTTATTTTATTTTATTATCACAGAAAAAAATTAAATTAAATTAGCATAAAATAATATATAATCCAAATGATTGATGCTCAAACAATTTAATTTTTTTTTATTTTTTCAGTCAACGCAATAACACTGCGCAATTATAGCGAACACTTGCCTATAATGCGCCTAGAAGTATGCAAACACAAGACAATTGCGCAGCATGTGAAGGCACATGCACACCAGTATTGGGCGTAAATGGCGAAAAAATGTCAACGATAACACCCACAGCGGCGAGAAGCAATAATAATAACTGTAACTGGTAATGCAGCAATAAAAAAAAACACCAACAACAACAGCTACTCAAATACACCAAATAACGGTAAGTAATGTTGCTCTTATACCACACACGCGTATGTTTGTAAACGCCTTTAAAACCCTACTCCTCCCTACACACACACAATGTCGCCACAACTGCACAGCATGTGGCAAATTAATGCCGACGCAATCGTTGGCAGCAACAATTTAGTCTAATACCCGTGCGCGCCATGTTTCCTAATGACAATGACATGTGGAGCAAAGCGGAGGAAAGCCGTGCGGAGTGGAGCTCTTTGCCTAAGTTGTTTGTATTCGGGAGCTCTTGCTCCCTCGACAATCACCACCACCTAACTTACAAATGCACCAGCATTTGAGTGGCAGCAGGATTCCCAATGGGTGGACATACAACAACAACAACAACAAACAAACAAACACACACTTTCACTATAGTCTCGTCGGCCGCAATTGTTGACATTACAACATTGGCACTTATGCCGTTATGTTGTTACGATTTCTTTGTTGTTTTTGTTGCTGTTTTTATATTGTTTGTTGTAACCGAGCCCTGGTTAAAAATGTAAATTTAACAACATATTGGCCAAGAGAGAGCAAGAGCGAGAGAGGGCGTATGCATAGTATATATGTGATGCGTTGCGTTGAAGGACAATAATGTGGCGCTCTAGTTGCTGTTGTTGCTGTTATGGTTGCTTTTTGTCAACGCTTGTGTCAATGTTTATACAATTTCTTGGTGTTTTGTTACTGTGGCTTTTTACATTATTGCGTGTGCGCTTGGCTCTGCCATTGACTGTGTGTATGTGTTGTTGTATTTTACATGATGCGCTTTTAGGGAGTTAAGCGTTAAATAGATAATGATAAATGTGTTGAACGTAAGTAGGGAAAGCAGCAAAAATAAATCAGCAACATGTAGGGGTTGGTTGGTTGGATTCTCTTTCGATTTCATGGGCGATGTTGGCAGTCTCAAATGGGGTAGGCGGCGGCACGCAATCACTGACGGCCTTGTAGCTTTACTAGAGCAGAAACGGGAGAAAGTCAACACACAATATATGCACGTGTGTGTGTATGTATGTATGCGCTTCAACTTTGGTCGGCGTCGCTAGGTGTGTGTGTGTATATATTTGCTTCGAAACTGATTCAGTTTAATAATCAGCGCTGGAAATTTAATTTTGATTGCAAATTGGTAATCGAAATCATGTAGGATACACGAAGTGTTGTTGGGATTCATGAAATGAAGACATTAATGCACATTTACAGTGTGTTGGAAAAGTACTGGTACTGATTTATATCGATGACGATTTTGTTTGTTGTTATGCCAAGGGAATGAGTTGTTGTTGTAACGGTTACCCAAACCTGCTTGTACCGGCAAGTCCAAATTAATTGTCATCGAAGTCATCTAACAGGAGGCCCAGGAAATGAGCTGTTGCGATAGGGTCGGACCACAGGGAAAGGGGTGTTAGATGAGTGGGGTTTAGGGGGCAGTCAACAAAAAGTTGGTTAGTGTCATGTGGGGACTCTTTGCATACAGGACATATGTTGAGTATGCCAGGGTCTATTCTGGATAGGTAGGAGTTTAGTCTCCTGCAATATCTAGAACGAAGTTGCGCAAGGGTCACTCTAGTTTCGCAAGGCAACTCGAACTCTGTGTTAGCGTTGAGTGATGTTTTATCTCCAAGTACGCCATTCACGGGGAGAGAGTCGATGAAGGTATTAATGGCTCCTCTGTGAATGGTGTTTAGTGCTTGCCGAAAGTCTGTCGCATCCGTGGTCCTGTAACGTTTCCAACAACGTTTCTTTGTATTTACTCTATGAGCTGTTGGCAAGCGACTTGAGGATTTTATTGCGGCTCTGTACCATAGTAACAATCGCGGTCGCATGGGGAGTGAAAAAGTACAAGATATCCAGTGTAACACTCACAATTTTGGGGTTATGGACAGTCGGTTGTTTGATGCCATCGACAGAAATGTTCAAGTCTCTACTGTACTCTTTCGTCCAATTGGTGAATAGGGTCGCTGTGGATTTTGTAGGGCAGAGTGTTAGGTTTCTAGCGGTGAAGAAGCGCGAAAGGTCGAGTAGGTAGCTGTTCACTTTCAAATACATGTCATCGATTCCATTGCCCAACGTCATTATCGTGTAATCATCGGCGTAAGAGGTGACGGAGGACACAACCCTGTGGAACTCCTTGTTTAATTCTTCTTTCTTCTTTGGATGTTTTGAAGAGAATGAGTGTTTCATACTCTTTGGATGTTAAGAAAAGTAATTCTAATATTTTTTTTAATATCATTCATCAAATTTTTTTATCGTTTTTGAATTCTTTTAATTTTTTTTATATTTTAATTTTTTTCTTTTAATTTATTATTATTTTTATTTTTTAAATTTTTCTTTATTATTTTATATTTTTTTTAATCAATTTACATTGATTTTTTTTTTGTTTTTAAAATTAAGATTAATTATTTTTATACTGTTTCATCGCTTTAACTTTTATTTAATATATGTTTTTTTAATTTCTACTCGCTTTAAGTAGATTTTATTAACTCACTTTGTACACATTTAAAGAAAAATCTAAATATTATAATTCGTGCTCTATTTTACTACAACAACAAGACTATTTATCTCAAAGTTGTAATTAAACAAACAGTCTGAATAATGTTGATATATTCATAAATTTTAAGTTGACAAAGTAAACATGAAAAGAGCATTTTGAGCGCTAAGAGCTAAGATAAGACTACTAGCAGAAGAAAATAACAAGAAAGACGTCAATCAAAATCAGTTTAAACACACATGGATGGAAAATTTATTATAAAAAAGAAGAGTGTAGATAAATATAAACAAATTAAATATATATTAAAAAATAAAATATAAATATATAATATAAAGTAAAATATAAATATATAATAAAAAAAATAAATAAAATTAAAATCTAAAGCTTAAAGTTAGTTATACTGAAATTAAAGCAATATAAGAAAATATTAAATAAATTTAAAAAATATAAAATAATTTAAAAGAAAATAAAAAAAAATAAAAAATAAAAAAAATGATAAATTATATGCATTTTGGTCAAATTTAATTTTATAACAAAACTTTTTAAAATTGTATAAAGCTGTAAAATTACTGCATTTAATTGTGTATAAACATTTCACACGTTTAGAAACATTTTACATGTCTATACAAGCAGCTCCTACAAAAGGACGCTTACAATGTTAAAAGTGCATTTGTTGCGGGTTAAAGTTGAAACAACCATATTTAAAGAAGAAAAAAGGGGGCGATAGGGCGAGTAATGCGTGTATTCAACTCAAATATAAAGAGAAAGAAGAAATGCCACACAATCACATACATATGTACATATGCAAAGCGCTAAAATGCATGTAATCCTTGCTGTTAAGCAAAGAGGGGTGCCCGAGTGAATAAAAATCACAAACACAAACGCATAACAAAACTAAAATACACTATAAAATAGCTAGTTTACACGCATAACAAATGCAAAAGTTGAAAAAAAAAACTGTATTAAAAAGGGCACAACCGGATCAAGTTAAATTTATTTCGAGAATTTTCGAAAATCTTTGTATGCATTTGATCGGATTTTATAGTGCTCTTTTGACTTTTTTTATTTGCTTTAAAGTTGTACACTCTTACTTTGTTAACAATTTTTTTCTGGATAACCAGCTTAGCGAACGTTTAACAACAAAATTTCGTGCTTTCCTGCGCCACTTATCTCGTTCGTAAGTAATAAGAAGCACACAGCAGCAGTTAACTTTTTATCTGCTTTGGAGATAGAAGTGATAGAAAAGCAAAGAGACTGCATAAAAAAAACGGAGAAATGTTTGCAAACTTTGCTTGTTGAACTTTTCCGCAATGCGCGCTTGGTCTGTTCGTGTGGCGATAAAAGTGGCCGCAAAGCAATTGCATTTAAATATATTTATGCCTTAAACTATACAATAAATATTAAAAATTAATTTAAATAAAAAGGTTAAGCACTCTTCTAAACCCTTTTAAGGACGTTCATAAATAATATTTGAAAAACTATTTTTAAATTCATCAAATAATTGCAACTCACCTTTTCAATGTTGTACTTTTCGAGGGCTTGTGTCGCACAATCAACTGCATCCTGCTGCATTTCTTCGCTCATATCGGCATTTTTAATAACTGCTTTGCGATCTGACATTTTGTTTGTGTTTTTTGTTTTAGGTTTCTTCTAATAAAAATTAGCAATAAATCTGCAAATAAACTGGAAAAGTAGGGAAAATAATTGAGATTAATTAGAAAAATATAAATATGAAAAAGTAAAAAAATAACAAATTTCAATACTAAAATTTCGAAAATACGCATTTGAACTATTTTCAAAGTACTAAAACAAATTAAAACAACAATAAACTGTTATAAAATAGTAAAAGAAACCTCTTATAT
Source organism: Zeugodacus cucurbitae (assembly GCF_028554725.1). Lineage (NCBI taxonomy): Eukaryota > Metazoa > Arthropoda > Insecta > Diptera > Tephritidae > Zeugodacus > Zeugodacus cucurbitae. The sequence continues at coordinate 8,417,505 of NC_071670.1, forward strand.
ATTTTATAATCACGTAAATAACGCTAGCAAATCACAATCATACGATATATGACTATAAACAAACATACACCCATTCTCATACATATATCATCCCCTTTCGTATATTTGCATTTCATGGACTTTTTAAACAATCGAAAAGAAAATTATACAAATATAAATGGTAGTGGCTCACGCGACCTATAAAGCCTACCTTGTGGCGCAGAAGCCATTACAATACATATTATTTTTGTTATTACCGCTTAACAACTACACACATTATTTATGTTAGAATCGCGGCAAGCGCAAGCTGGTGGCATGATATACGACTTTATATATGGTCTGTACTATTAGACTCGAGCGCTGAGTAAGCACATATCAGGCAGTTCGAAATCAAAATTTTGTTCTATTTTTAGTTAAGCTTAGGGAAATTTTATATACTCGCAGGCGTATTAAAATATTAGTGAAATTTTGTAAAAGTATTACATTGGATTTGCCGCCGAAATTGATAAGGATGACGTCAATAAAGAAAAATTTGTTGCATACTGCAAGACGTACTATGCAATTACGTAGAGTATAGAAAATCATTGCATACTTCAAGGCGTTTGTGCTCATTTTTTTAGACAAAAAATTTCATAGCATACCACTAGGCGGTCTACTTAAATAATTTTAATTTTAATTTTGAGAAAAAAATTAAATATAATTTAAAAAAAAATTAAATATAATTAAAAAAATTAAAAAGCTTGATATACTAATATAAGGCAAAAACGTTTAGGATATACAGTTGAACTTCCATAACTCGAATCACCATGATCCAAAAAAAACTTTGAGTCAGAAAGACTTCGAGTTATGGAAGGAATTTGTATGAAATTTTACTTCTATTGCCAATTGAAGAGTTCGATTTATGGAAAACTCCTGAGTTCCTGATTCGAGTTAGGGTAGTTCAACTGTATGTAATAATGCGTCTGCCAGACTAAATTGCAGACTACACTGCTTTAAATGGGTCAGTAAATCATCAACAGGCGCAAATCGGAAAGCAACTAAAATGTGCTATATAAGCGACTTTTTAAAGCTTGAGCGTATAAACACATCGTAACTGTGTATTTGTGGGGGTAAAATCAACCCTTGACACTCCTTTCAAAGAAGGCATTCAATCAATATGAAATTGAAATTCCGCATTCTTGCTAGTTCTACGGTAGCGGTAGAATTCTTTCTACTGCCAAAGGACAACTAGTAGACCAACTAACTGCCTAGAGGCATTTCAATAATTCCGTAGTGCAGAAAGTAGTATACAAAGACAAACAGAAGAGAACAAAAAGCTAAATGTGAACCATGAAATGCCACAAAATGATAATGAATTAACCATAAATGCGCGTGTCAGCAATAGACATAGCATATGGCCAGCACCGATCCCATTCATGGACAAACAATGCAGGCAAAGAGAAAAAGAAAAATAAAATAAAAAAATAAAAAGTAAAGTAAACGGCTAACGAGCAGAAAGGCAGTCAGCAATTCGATTAGATGAGGGCAATTAGTGAGCACACAATTGAAAATGAAAGTGATGGTGGTGGTGGTGTTGGCGTGTTTTTGCACAAGGAAATGTAAAGAAATGTCGCCAATGTCGGCAAGAAACAATGTGAGGCCAACGCAACAACAATTGCACTGCTTTATTTGTTGCATACACATTTTGTTGTTGTTGTTGTCATTGCAAATGAATGGCAGGTTAATTGCATTATAGGCGCTTGCAAGCGAGCATGAAGCGCGACAAATCACTGTTAAATGTACATGCAATGAGAAGAAAGAAACCAGCAATTATGTGGCAAGTGCAAGCAAAGGAGAGTAAGCTACAAAAATTTACGCTGAATGAAATTGAAAATTGTAGTAATGTATAATGTTCGAACGCCTTGAAGTATGCAATGTTTTCGTTGTTTGTATTTAAGTTTGTTGTTGTTGTACAATTACACACTACAGCTTACAATTTTTCACTAATTTAGTGATCGAAATTTAAAAAACTAAACACAAATTATTCTTCAATGCACGTTGCTTTACTACATATCAGTGTAAATTATATTAAAAATTAATTTTGTTGATTTTATACTAAAAATTAAAATTTAATCATTTTTTTTAATTTATAATAATCATTTCGCAAATTTTCACAAAATCAAGAAACAGCAAATTTATGCAAGTCACAATTACTGCTGTTTTGACACTTCATAAACAAAACAAAATAACGCATACGCCGTGTTACACTCACATGACTCAAATTACCAATATACTCAATTAGCGAACAACCTCATTCAGATAACACAGAAAAACGTCATAATTTCTTCAAAATTAAATATTAAAATTTGCTTATTAAATAATGTACGCAATTAAATTAGTGAGTGAATGAACGACAACACTAACAATGCGACCAGCAACAAAATACAATCAAACGGCAAAGATCAAAATGAAATGTCAAGAGAAGTGCCGGCAAAAATACATACATACATATACGGAAAGTGTTTGTTGATGATCAACGACAATAAAAGTGAATAAAAACCTACACAATCAGCGCACATTCACTCATACATTCGAATTGACACCCAGCACTCGATACCCCCCACACCAACTGTTTAATAAATGCATATTACCGACACAATGTAGCGAAACGTTTGTTGGACTGTATGGCAATTTGTCGTTGAAATTGTAAATTGTGCTCTATCAACAGATGACACATATGATGATGCTAGGGACAGCTGACGACATTGGTGTAGGTTAAGATGGTAACAATAAAATAAAAAATAAAGAAATGTGTAGGAATGTAAACAAATGAAAAGTAAAAGTGTGCAATGCATTTGTATGAATATCAAGTGATATTAAGTGAGAAATGTGTAAATTATTAAAAAAAAAGAAAAATAATAATAAATAAAAAGAAAAAAAAATAATAATATATAAAAAAATAATAAAAATAAAAATAAAAAAATAATAAAAATAAAAAAAATATATAAAAAAAATAAATAATATATAAAAAAATAAATAATATAAAAAAAATTTAAAAAATAAAAATAAATAAAAAATATAAAAATAAAAATAAAAAAAAAAAAATAAAAAATAATAAAACAATAAAAATAAATAAAAAGTAAAAATGATTGCAAAGGTTTTAAATTAACTGAAGCATTACAAAACGCACGTAATCAAGTCTAAGGTGCTTAACATGTTAGCGCCAGCAGTGCATAGATAATTTGCTCATATTTTAAACAATTAAAACATATGTGTTTTGCTTCAATTATAGAATTGAAATAATAAAATGCCTAAAATTATAACTTCATGGCGTCAACAGAAAATTACTCATACACACTTGAAAGCATTTCACATGAATCCCCTTCATGAAGGAAATGAAGTATCGTCATCGTATATGCAATATAATCTGTGTGGGCGATGACGACTTTGCATGATGAAATTGAATTTTAAACATAAAAAAGTGTTCGTATGTATGTAATATATTAAAAATATTATTTTTTATTATAATTATAATGCGTGTGGCTTGCTAACTTGTTTGTGTAGGCAAAATTGAAGACTGGCATGTGCTTGATGTGCAACGTGTGCTCTGAAATAGTACAGGTGCTTATGATTAATTTTTTTTTTAAGAAAATATTTTTGGAAATTATCTATAAAGCTTAGAAACTACCTAGATAAAAGAAATACAGTTGAACTTCCCTAATTCGAATCATATAATCCACTTCGAGTTAGAGAGACTTCCGAGTTACGGAAGGTAATATGTATGAAATTTTACTTCTATTGCCAATTGCTCTTCAGTGTTATGGAAAATTTCGAGTTATACAAGTTCAACTGCATTTAAATAATACTAACGTTTCAATAAAAATAAAAGCTTTAAGAGGAAAATATGATACATTACAACAAAAAAAAAGTATGCTAAAGAGCACCACCACTATAGAAAATTTTTAACGCCCCCATTTCACAGACAACATTTTACTATTGTTGTTTGCTTTTTTTTTCAACAACTTTTTCCCTTGCAAACAACTCACACTGCTGTTACCTTGTAGCATTCACTTGCATTCCGCTGTGAAATGTCAGTTAATTATAGTGTGAAATTTCTCAAAATTGTTTTTCTACAATTTTACTAAAGCAATTTTCTTCGTTTTTTTTTGCGCAAAACATACAAACATACCATTCATGCATACATATGTATGTAGGTGCATAAATATTTAAGGCTGTCGGCTGTCAGTGCAATTTGAAGCTCAGGTGATATTGCCCACACTTCAATTTACTGTTTTTTTGCTTTTGTGTGCAATATGAATGATGGTTGAAAATTGTTTTGTTGTAAAAACCATAATGTATGATTTATGTTAAGTCATAAGTGGTGTGTTATACTGCCCGTTTTTACGGTTTCTTACAAATTGTTGAATTGTTAGTTGTGAAAATGATTCCTTTAATAAAAATGTAATCGATATTATTTTATATTACGAAATTTTAAATTATACACATATACTCAAATTTTTATAATTTAATAAATACTAATTTGTTAAAGTCAGTCAGTTTCAATATACATAAATTAAAACCTTGCTTGAACCACCAACACTTTGAAGCAAGTGAAATGTCCAATAAAACTATACAAAACTGTGCATATGAACTTCTGGGTATGTCCAAATGTTACCAATTTTGTCAATAAGCTGCTATTTTAAGCAAATATTACGTCAGTATAGAAAAATTTCGGCAAACCGTCAATCGACACAGTGGTTTAGCATATTCCTTATAAACACACAAATGTATATTTAGCCGATGACCATTTTAAGTCAAGCCCAAGTCACTGAGCATGCAAGAAAATACTGGATTTAGCAAAATTGTTGTTATTTTTTGTACGAGTATGTAAATTTGCTGGTTTGCTTCCGCTAAACACGAGTATAGTACAAAATTAAACTGGTATTCTATACAACGGCGAAATGCTTCTTCTATTCTTACTCATGTTTTACACGTTTACTTCATTGGATGTAACACGTACATAGGTCTTTATACACGTGCGTACATATTTCTAAGCACACTAATATTACTTTTTTTCAATTAAAATGTATTAGAAATTAGCGTGTTAAATAATGAAATTTACACGTTCTTCAGCTTCTCGAACTTTCATTTCGTTGCTAATTATGAAATCAGCGGTGCGCCTAAGCATGTTGGTACAATATTTTGCAAAATCACTAGTGTACCACCTGCTGGTAGGTTAGGTGCATGATTTCATATCACCACCCACTTTTAAACGAAACTGCTCTACATATCTTCATTACAACAATAACGCCTGTCGGACCATCCAACGTACGCTCAACTTGTGCAAAGGATTTAACAAAAACAACAAATACTTCACCGTACCATCAACGTATGCGTTTGTCGCACCAACCAAATCAAATCGTCGCATTTTGACGAAAAACATTTACGGTCAAATTTTGTACATATTTTTTCTTTTTTTTCATCAAAAGACATGCCATAGAAAATGTGAACATTTTCTGTAGCTTTACAGCGCTAAACATTAGCTTACCTGTACAATTTCTGCTACTTGTGCTAGTTTTCAGCAAACAAATCTTATTTTTCAGCTTTTTACTTGGCTTTTCGGCACTTATTCCTTTTCTAGTTTAGATTTTTTTCCTCTAAAATTTTGGTTATCTTCTTTCACACACTCGATGAATTTCTCAATGAAAACTAAGTTTTCTTAAAAACGTTTCAACGCAATTTTCTTTCGAGGAAATTTCAATACTTCAGATATAACGAATATATATAAAATAAAACAGATCAAATCAAAATTCCTTTGTATATAGATAGGTACTTTTTCAAAATATATATTTGGCTATACAATTTCCACCAAATAAATTCCACTCACGTTTAACGTGTTGTTTGCACGGCTTTTCGCGGTACTCTGCTATTTTGCTATACGGCGAATGCTAAAATGCATTTTATGTTCTCTGCTTAATGCGAAAAGAGAGCACGCATATGCGAGAGCAGGAGAAAAGATGACAAGGCAGCTTCTGGCAGGCGGCTTCTATCATCTTCGTGTATTGGGAATATTTTTTTCCCAACAATTACAGTGTTAAGAAATTTCCCAAAAACATTCATAATAGTTTTTAAATGTGACATACCATTGTGAATTGACCTACTATTTGCTGCAAATACGTCTACAAAAGTGCCGGTTTATATATTTTGTTATTTATAAATTGATAGAATTAAATAAAAATCTAAAATGTAATATTTAATAAAGTAAAATAAAATCTGCGTTATAAAATGTGTAAATTAAATCAATTCAATGCACTCTTACAACGGCTTTTTGCTTGTGTTTACTGAAATGTCAAAACATGCCTATTCACAATAGTGTTTGCTAATATTTAAAAAGAATTTTGATTAAATTAAATTTCACATACTACAGAATAAAATAAAATATAAATAAAAATACAAATGAAATTATACAAATGATTGATAATAATAATTAATTACAATTCGCCAGCAATAATAAAAGAAGTAGTAAAATTATTGCTCATATGCGCTCACATTGATTCAGTAATATTTAAGTGGCTCTCAAACTGTGCATATCTCCACAGTAACAAGACAAAGTGCACGCACTATTTATAGTAATATCCTATATGTATTAAACTTTCATGATTTTTTTTTTTGTTAAAATAATTTTTTAAACATTCATTAATAATATTTTTTTGTTGTTCTTTTACATTACGTACGCTAAAGTCTTGCACTTACCTTGCTTTCTCACTAACGCAGTAAAGGTATTTCTCAACTACTTGGCGCGGTTTCTGTAACTAACTTACTACGTTTCCTTAATAACACCACTTATTTCGTTTTTTGTTGTATTCTTTTTTTTTTTGTGTAATTACTAACTAATTTTCCCTAATACTTTTACAATTTTTTAAACGACGAAGACAATGGTTTTATTGCGTGCTTTAATTTCGTACTATATTCATGCTCCTTTAAATATTTTACTTATCACAAATTGGCGGTTGCACAAGTTAACGTTGATTTTGCCTCTGTTAATGTTACTGCTACTCGCTGACAAGTTGACTGTTTATAAATCAATAATAAAATGGTACGTACTCGCATACACAGTTCATATTCACTGTTTTTGCAATTCCTTAGCACATTTGTCACTTTCCTTCAGTACTTTCATACATACATTTATACAATATGGGGGTTGAGGGGTTTGGTGTATAAGCAGGAAACTGTTGCCTGGTGCCAAAGTCCCCACTAATATCCTTGTTTCAATGGAATTCACTCCTGCTGTTTGTGAATTATCGTTAGGTGGCGCTTCGTTGTCAAAAGGAAGCATGCGCACCAAGCGCCTTTATATCGATGACAAATTGTTTGGCATTAAATAGTGTTGCCAAGTGATGGCCTGAAAATTGATTTCAATAAAATGAAAATTGCACGCAAGGACTTGGATATATAGCATATAGAATTTAAGGTTATAATATTAGAAGGATATAATGTGTGTGTGCGCCATATTTTAAACCCATAATTCTACTTCTATTTCTCTACCTAAAAATATAAAATTAAATTTCTTACTTTAAAGCGCAACTTCGCGCCCACCACTCTTATTCAAAAGCAATCAAATCGAAAATCTACAATTTATTGCGCTCCGCTTTATTGCCTCTTATTTTACAACAGCTCAAATTTCACATTGCTTTGTAGCCTTCATTCGCTACATATGTACAGTGTGTTCAACTATGTATTTCTCGTATGAATATGTATGCGTTTAATACCGTACAAACAGCACGTATATATTTGTATTTGTTGTTTCTAGTACGCTTTGCTAGTCATATTCGTAATTTGTTGCTGTTATTTTGTACACATCTGTGTTTGCTGCCTGCCTGCTTGTATTCAATTCCGGCACACAATTTCATTTTAATCAGCAGCCGACTGCCTACGTTCACTTCATTGTATGTTTGTATGTATGAGTGTATGAGCTTAGCGTATTTTTTTTCTGTGTACCGAACCACTTATCCGGTATCTGGTTTTTGGTCGAAGTGGTAATGCTGGGTTTATAAGCAGCTGTGTGTGATTATATGCATTGGTGTTAATATGTACATACATACATATTTATTTATCGCGATTATTATGTGTGTTAAGTTAGTTTAGAAATCGATAATTTTTTTTCAACCGCAACGGTAATGTTTACGTTAATTTAAACGTAATTATATATTTACTAAGTATCGTTTCAATGAAATTGATTTACACGCTTTTTGTATATTATTTTTTGCCGTTATCAAATAATCGATAATTTTAATCGTTTATCGAATTATCGTTTTATGTGATAAAATCAAATTTTATGTAGTTTCATAAACCTTGTAGTATGTTTACATTTGAATATAATCTCGTTCTAAGCTCGTTCGATAATCTAACCGTTTACATATAGTCAAATGAGATTATCAATTGTCAAATGTGTTGCATTTGTTGTTGTATTATACATATTTCTATCGCTGTCGGCCATTGTTGTTTACATTTTCATTTGACATTTCTCCTTTTCTTCCCAAAATTATCGATAAACCTAGGAATAACACCGAAAATCTAGTTGTATAAAACGAGATAATTTTATAATCTCGGATTATCCAGAGAGGAATTTTGTATGGGAAATTTCGTTTCTTAATTACAGATTATCGAGTTAAGCTCGAAAATGGAGATAATCTCGTTATATGTAAACATAGTATTACTGCTGTATAATTTACATGCATTTATCACGATAATTATAATCGATGACTTTATATTTATATTCTCGCAACAAAAGTTGCTAAGAGAGTATTATAGTTTTGTCCACATAACGATTGTTTGTAACACCCAAAACTAAACGAGTTAGATATAGAGTTATATATACCAAAGTGATCAGGGTGACGAGTAAAAATTGAGATATCTTAATGAAACTTGGAACACGTGTTCCTTGGCACTATAAGAAGGTTAAGTTCGAAGATGGGCGGAATCGGACCACTGCCACGCCCACAAAATGGCGATAACCAAAAACACATAAAGAGCTATAACTAAGCCATAAATAAAGTTATGAAAATAAAATTTGGAACATAGGATCGCATTAGGGAGGGGCACATTTGAATGTAATTTTTTTGGAAAAGTGGGCGTGACCCCGCCCCCAAATAGGTTTTTTGTATATATCTTGCAAACCAATAAAGCTATAGAAACCAAACTTTCTGCAGTCTTTTCTTTTAGTCGTTTCATTATACGGTCCAAAAATGAAAGAAATCGGATAATAACCTCGCCCACCTTCCATACAAAGGTTAGGTTGAAAATGACTAAAAGTGCGATAACTCACTAACGAGAAACGTCAGAAACACCAAATTTTACATAAGAAATGGCAGAAGGAAGCTGCACTGAGTGGCGTGGCGTCGCCAACTTAGGGGTCAAAAACCATATCCCCAGAACTACTCGACAGATTCAATGGATTATTTTCGGTTAATAATATTTTCTTGACACCCTGATGACACTGGTGGAATATGGGCGAAATCGGTTCACAACTACGCCTACTTCCCATATAACTCAATTTTGAGCTGTGACATCACTTGTGGAAAAATTGTCAAAATCGAGGCCCCTGATATCAAACATGAAGAACTCAGTGCCTAAGGGTAATTTTTCACCGAGGTAAATCTCTAAATAAATTGCGAGAGTATAAAATGTTCGGTTGCACCCGAACTTAGCGTTTCCTTACTTGTTTACTTTATTATTGTTATTTCTAACGTTTACGTTACTTTAACCTCGATTATATTTTTTCAAAACCACTTTTAACGAAAATTGGCGGTTTCAACAACTTTTTAACGTTTTTGGTGCGTAATTTTTCCATTTCTTCCATTTTTTTTATAACTAAGCAAACTTCAACTACTAGAAAACTGACAGTGCCAAAGATACGAAAATACTTTTCGTGAAAAAAATCGATTACAAATTCATATTAAAAAATATAAATAACAAGCTATCAATAGTAAATTTTTCCATATGGACTTTTGATACAAATTTTATAATATCAAAGTTTTAGTTAAGTTTCAACAATGGTATAATGTTTTCCTTTTTTATTACAAATTATCGATAAAGCTATCGAATTCGGTAGGATAGAGCCAACAATGTTTTAATACGTTTTGTGAGAATTTTTTCTTCGATTACAAATCGTTAGTAAAATTTCGATATTAAAAGTATTGTTATCGATATTTGGTTGTAGTGTTATATTATAGATTTTTATCAAAGTAAACCATACAAACAGTGTCTAGACATTCTCATTTCTTACTTACGAACGTAAATATTTCTCATTAGCAAAATTATCGTTATCGATATTTGGTTTAAGTGTTGTTTTATCGATTTTTATCTAAACTAAACTGTGTCTAACCATTATCATTTATTATTTTCGAGCTTCGAATATACCCCACTATGCAAAACTACTTTAAACAATTTCTCAGTACGTCCACTTTCAGTGAAAAATTTTTCGATTATAAATTATCGATACAAAATATCGATTGTAAAATATCGTTATCGAATTTGGTATAACAGTGCCAACAATGTTTTAATACATTTCGTAAGACATTTTTTCGATAACAAATTATTGTCGATAAAATAAAGATAACAAAATTATCGTTATCGGCATTTGATTTTAGTGTTATATTATCGATTTTATCTAAGCAAACTATACAAACAGTTTCTAACCATTCTCATTTCTGACTTACGAACTTAAATATTTTTCAATACCCGCCACTTTCGTGAAAAAATTTCGATTACAAATTATCGATACAAAAATATAAAAAATTGGTGTTAAAATAAAATAAAAATTAATTAAGCAAACTAAACCATTATATTTCCTTCCTTATGATCATCAAATATTTCTCAACGTTTGTCGTACGAACTTAAATATTTTTCAATACCCGCCACTTTCGTGAAAAAATTTCGATTACAAATTATCGATACAAAAATATAAAAAATTGGTGTTAAAATAAAATAAAAATTAATTAAGCAAACTAAACCATTATATTTCCTTCCTTATGATCATCAAATATTTCTCAACGTTTGTCCCACTGTGCAAAACTACTTAGCCACACACACACAATCATAATGTATTCATGCTTTGTCAAACTGGTTGTAGGGTTTCTCATGCTGCTATTCATATACAATATACCCACTCGTCGTCTTATATCGTGTCATGTTTTTCACAACTTTATCCGCTTCACAGCCAAGCATATGTTGCACACATGCATAAGCATAGAAATTTCAACTTTGCCTACACGTACACACCCTGTTTGCGATAACTATCAGCGCTCAATATACATGCGAGTATAGCAAACAATAGAAAACACTGTAAGGCATACATGCATACTCATTTACTGTGCTGTCGAGTGATTTTTAAAGTATACTGTACGCTGGGTATTAGAAATCATATACACACATTTGTAAATATATATTTTTATATAGTGTGCAATTACGATATTTTTTTATATATCTCTTTTTCTCACTCACATTTCATTTGCTCACTGTATATAGTCACTATACATACTATATATTTATCGTTCGAGTTTCTGCCTTCATAGCATACACTTCGGGCTGGGTTCGTTTCGTTTGCAGTCGTTTGCTTTCGTGCGCATTCGTCTCAGACGTGCTCTGCTATCGCATTGCTAACTCAACACATACACATATGTATGTATGTACATACAAACGAAAATTTCTATGAAAACTAATGAACAATTATTCTTGTTTCCGCTTGTACTCGTTAGTCATTTGAAATGCGTATTAGTCATCGTATACTCGTATGTGACTTGCCAAAAGGTTTGGCACTTAAATAAATATTGTAAAATATATGTATACTTAGCTACCTACCTTTGTACTTATGCTATATATCACAAGTTTCGCTCAACATTTCTATTTATCATGCATACAAACCTATCGTGCGACTTTAATCGCGTACAAAAACCACTAAGCATACATACTGAGGCTATATATTCACATCTACTATATTTCTACCCACCAACATTTCGAAATTGTTGTTGCTTGGGGTTTTCAAGTGTTGGGTAAACGACATTAAGCATGACATTGTGGTTAATTGCATACGAATTTGTTGTTAGTTTTGTACGTACATACATACTATATATACTCTTTACGTAAATGTAAGATATTCTCAAGTGAATACCCATATTCAAAGTGTTATCGATTTTTTTGCTTTAGTTTGGGGTTATGCGCATACTCAAGCAAATTTCCAGTAATTCAGTGCGGAGTACATATATGCTTTTCGTCTGAGTGGGGTGTATGGTTGTTGCACTGTTCGGTCTTAGAAATTGTTAGAGCTTGCGTCACACGCTCGTTTGTGGTTTATGTAGAATTGAGTTATAAAATAATATAATATAATTAACAAGTAAGGAAGGGCTAAATTCGATGGGCTACTCTCGCAATTTACTGATATAATTTTATTAAGATAATACACAATTTGTCCCATATATTCGGCATAAAATCTACCAGAATAACGAAAATCGTTATTTATAGTATTTGGAAGCTGTGATAATTTCTGCAACGATTCCAAATAGCATATGTAAATAGTGAACCATTTCGAGGTTCCTCACCTTTTTTAAGAAAAAACACAGAAAATTAAAATTTAATGGGGAATGGGTATTATCATTCAAAAGAACATTCTTTTGCGTCTACATTATCTCTTTCAAACGTTGGTCGTGACTATGTCTCAAATGGTCCATCCGTTGAGTCCAATTTTCGATGACTCGTTGGAGCATTTCGACTGGTAACTGACGAATGACACGCGTGATGTTTTGCTCCAAGGCCTGAATCGAAGCGGTCTTATAGGACGCATAGACTTTAGACTTTACATATCCACACAGGAAAAATTCTAACGGTCTGATATGGCGATCTGAGTGGCCAATCGACCGGACCAAAACGTGAAATTATCTGCTCACCGAAGTGTTCTCTCAATAAATCCATTGGTTGATGCGATGTGTGGGAAGTAGCGCCGTCTTGTTGAAACCTTATATCGTCGAGATTACGAGCTTAAATTTCAGGCATCAAATAGTCATCATAACACGATAACGGTCGCTATTGACGGTTACGTTCTCACCAGCTATTGAAAAAAGTACCTCTACTTGTATCACCCGATACATTCACTTAATTTTGCTAAGATATCTCACATATTACCCGTTAAATAAGGTATAAGATTAACCGAAAGTTTGAAAATCCGTATATGAGGTACATATACATATGGGTGCTAGAGGAAGTATTGATCCGATTTTGCCCATTTTTGGTACAGACCACGACACACTATTATAAGAAAAACATCTCGTCTGAATATTTTGGAATAACTTCGATTAATAATTTGCCTTGAGGTTCTCATGTTCGGTATCTGGGTCCTTGAAAAGTTATAGAACGATATAAATGTAGTATTTGTGGAAAGTTTTGTATCTTCACTCGTGCTTAATTTCTAAATGCAGATATGAGATCTCTACTGATATATTCCATAATAGCAATCGATATCCCTGTCTCTCCATTAAGAAATACAAAAGCCTTCGGATTTAATGATGTTGTGGGTGGGACTGTTCTTAGGTTAGGTTAGGTTACTACTGGGACTGAGATCCCTCACACTATCGAGTCATCATTGAGCTACCATGTGGTCCTGACAAAGTGAAAAAGTTCACACAGGGACTGCACCTAAGTTTCCAGTAAAATTCACAAGATATTGCTTGATTGCAAAAATTAGATCATAATGGTAAGTTCATGTTAGAACTGCATCAGTTAACAACCATTCTACCAAATCTTTCATGAGGAACGCGCATCTTTTCGTTCGTTGTGTGGCTTGTAGCATCGTTATGCTGTCGAAGTCCTTCAAGTTCGACTTAAGAAAGTTGCTTATCATAATATTATATATCTATAGTATTTACTGTGAAGTTTGATGGCCTTATGAATGTCATATAAACAAGTATGGACCAGTGACCCAACCCATTCAAAATCCGCTCCAAATCTAATATTTTTTATGCTATGGGATGGTCTTGGTATTCGAGAACTCAATTTTTTTAAGAAGCCAACGAAAAGCTGTGAAATTTATTAGTAAAATTTCGAAAAAAGACTGGACAGTATGACCTCGCCTGCCATAAGCTTTGTCTCTTCAAGGGTGTTGCTCAAAAACCTGTAGTTTGTAGTTGATTTTCATTCATGACGAATAATGAACTCGACGAACAGATGAAATGAGTGGTGTCGACAACTTTCAAAAAACGACAATTCCCGTTATTTTTCGAACACATATTCTTGAAGTAATATGGATTAAAATCCTGGGGTTTTAAGGATTATATCTCTGCATGAAGCTTGGTTGAGCTGCTTTGCTACCCTTTGGTGTTATCCCACAACTCTAGACCGAATTTAAGTGGTTAAAAATCATTTTAAGAAACTTTTTCTTCACAGAATTTTGTTAGGATGTTTTTTTCCTAACGAAAGTTGGTTTTTTAGTGAAAAATGAAATTGTTCAGAAAATGTAATTTTCAAAATAAGATGTGGTCAACGTGTTTTAACGACTTTAGTGCAGTTTTTTGTTTAAGAGCTAAAAGGTAGGACTGATAGACACTCGGAAGATCACACACGTTTAACTGGGACAAGAAGTGAAAATTGCCATAAGATATTGCACTTTAGAATCCCTTGTAAATTATGCCCTATCCTATCCTGACGAACCCTACCCAGGCTTTCTATTCTCTGCTCTCATACCTTCAAGAGAAGGTTGGGTGGGTAGGAGTCGCTGGAGGAGAGGCGCGGTAAGCTTCTTTACGGATGGGTCGAAGTTTCCTGGGAAAGTTGGGGGAGGAGTTTATTGTCCGGAACTTCTCATCAACTTCAGGCTTCCGGACCATTGTAGCGTGTTTCAAGCGGAAGTGGCGGCCATAAAGGTTGCAGCTGATTCACTGCTGCGGAGAGCAGCAGCTTTCAGAAAGGTGACGATCCACTCTGATAGTAGGGCGGCAATATTAGCCTTAAGCTCAATGACTGTGCGCTCCAGGCTGGTATAGGATTGCCAGTCCTCGCTATCAGTTGCATCAGAGCACTTTGCTATCATACTAGTTTGGGTGCCTGGCCACAGCGGAATTGCAGGAAACTGCAAGGCTGACGAGCTTGCTAGGCTAGGCACTTCTGTCGCACTTACAGTGGAATGGGAACATATAGGAGCGCCGCTGTCCTCTTGCAACTTGCTTCTGGATGAATGGGTCTCAGCTGAACTGAGCAGGCGCTGGACAGTCACTAGCACCTGTTCTGTCGCAAGATCATTCTGGCCTAAAGTAAATCGCAAGAGGTCAAGGGAACTCTTTGCCCTATACAAGATCAATCTTTCCCAAGTTGTAGGTGTTCTAACTGGCCATTGTCCCATCGGGACTCACGCGGTCGAATTAAAAATTTTACCGGATGCTATCTGCAAAAGCTGCCTAGAAGAAGGTGAAGTAGAATTCTCCCAACATTTCCTTTTATATTTTATCTTATATATTTATGTGCATACATATATACACAAAATATTGTTGTATTCACTGTTTTTCAACTCTTTCTCTGAACACTTCTGACCTTTATTTGACTTTTTTACGTATTGGAGCTTTAATATGCACAAGCCAGGTCAGCTAAAAAATACATTATACAGCTAACATTATATATTTTATTAAATACATACTACATACATCTATACGTGTCTACATAGTCTGCAAGTACCAACAATTTCAAATTCAACGACTATTAACAGCGCACTGCATGCATTTCCGTTTCCAACTGTCCGCGAGGCATGCCAATGCAGGAAACTCACACACACACAGGATTTCACGTTTCAAGTTGCCGTGACAAAGTAGATTGAGACAAGCATAAAACATATTGAACATACCAAAAGAGATGAAAAAACAATAATGTGCAACAACAAAACAAACAGTACACCACCCCTCGCAGCATTTTTAAACAAGCTTACACAGCATTGCACATGCATATATACATACACAATTGACTTGATGTGCCGGTAAATTATCCCCCACTTTATAGACACCAAAAATTGGCGCCAATCGGTCAAATCCGCGTAAGCAAGTAAACAAAAGAGTAACATGAAATAAGAAACAGCAAAACACCATCCGCTGATTGCTGGCTGTCAACCCAATAAAAAGTGTTCGGATTTCGCACAGCATGAGGTGGCGGCGGCGGCGGGTCAGGTGCTACCTACTGTTGTGTTTTGTTTTGATTGTGGTTTTTAGGTGAATTTCTTGACGATTTCGCGCGCCACCACCACAGCAGGAAAAATAATGAACACACTCGAAAAACAAAAAATCCAAAAAAAATAGACACAGAGGCATTTGCAAGAGCAATGAAAATCAGCTGTGCTACACAACCTTTGTTTTGGTTGCGATTTGCTTTGATACGCTGTTTTTTTTTTGTTTTTGTTGTTTGTGTTGTGTACGAAAACATCAATAGACCGCGCGCATATCAAACAAATGTTAAGAAGCGCGCGAAGCTGATAACACTAATATGCATAATTTACACAGTGAAGTGGGATATAGCGACCGGCTTTTGTGGCGCGCACAAAAATAACATGCGATAAGCGCTTTTGGGCGCTCATGTACTGTTAGTTCAACAATTTCATGTTTTAACTTGTTTCTTTAAATTTCTGTTATTCCGTAATATAATAAGTAGCGTAACGTATGCGTGGATTTTAACTGCGTTGACGTATAGTAATAAAACAAAATTAAAACAAAAATTAAATTAAAAAAAAAAATACAAAAACAAAAGCAAAAAACTGCGGTATATAATTAAGATTTTTTAGAATTAAAAAAAAAACAAATAAAATGAAAAAGTTGTCCGTCGACGTATAATATTAAATTATAAAAACAAAAAAATTGCGAATATTAAAATAAAATAAGTTGTTCGTTGTCCGTCGACGTATAATATTAAATTATAAAAACAAAAAAAATTGCGAATATTATATTTTCGAGTATTATTTTTTAGAATTAAAAAAGTTTAGAATTAAAAAATAAAGCAAAACAACATTAAAAAAAGTGTTTAATAACATTTGAAGAAACTTACAAAGATGCCTACGACGACATATAATATTTAATTACAAAAATATATATATTTTCAACCCTATTAATTATTAGAATTTAAGAAATTTAGAATTGAAAATTAAAATGGCTTCAAAAAATATTCCAAAAGGGGCGCGAGGGTGGCTTTAGTAATAGGAATCCAGTAAGAATATTTTTTTAGGATCAAAGTTAGAATTAAAAAAAAAACGCGTTTTTAATTTTAAAAATTGCATAAGCTGGCTATTACTCACAAATTTTAATTTATTTTAATATTACTCAATACATATTCATATATGTACATATTTTGGCTTTACTCTCCTCATCATCCACCGCCGCTGGCAAATGCAATAAAAATTTCATACAATAAATTATGCATTATGCAACTCAGTTGCATTTTTTTTTTTTTTCAAAACATAGCAATTTCTGTCATTTGCCGGTATTTTTAACCACAAATACAACATAGTAGCAGAATTTGCTTATGCTTCCCACCACTAAATCCCCCATAGCTACATAGTACATATAGCCAGCCCGTTTGGCCGTTCACGTTGCGTTGCATTACGTTGGCGTGTTGTTGCGGATTGTCAAGTGTAATCGTAAACTGCAGTCGTTGGGAATTATACGAAGTAACAGCACAACGGCATGTGTATAAATAAAAAGAAATCAAAGGAAATGCAATTGAGAATAAAAACCAAAAACAAAGCACAGTGTGCGTTCAAACAAGCAACAGCAATAAAATTCAAATCCGCCAGCTTTCAATTATGCTGCACAGTGGAGATTGCAATGCTAAACGTTACATATAACGTAAGTTCTTATTGGAAATAAAAAAAAAAAATATTTTTTCTTTATTTTGTTTATATTTTATTTAACCAGTTTGAGTGTTGATTAACACCTAACTGTTTTTAAGGTCATACAAACATTTCGTACTGTAAATATGTATGTTACGTTTAACGCATCATTAACATAAGTACGTGAACGTATCATAATATACACAGCATTTTCATAAAAACAAACGCTGCAAAAGTTTACCTAAAAAATTAAATACTAGCTTTTTAATAATTATCTTATCGAAATACCCATGTAGTGTATCGACAATTTTTTCCCAACATTTGTGCCCACAGTACAATTACAAGCATACAGTCAGAAATGAAATTGCTCGCTTGCCATGAACAAAGTTGAAAAAAAAATTCCACATACATACATATATGAAGACAAAAAATACAACAAAAATGTTACAATATCAGGCATGAAAACAACAACAACAATATGTAGATGAAGCAATATAGTGAGTTTCACAGTGGTGAAACCACACTGCGAAGGAGCACACAAAAAGGGCAAGCAAAAATAAACGAGTAGACAAGAAATGGGGGAAAATAGGCAGCGCATACAGGGTTTAAGTGTATTAAATACATATTATGTGGGCTTTTGTGTACAAAGAAAACGATTTTCTTGAATATAAAAATAATATAATTTTTGTAAAAATATTAATTCATAATTATATTTGCATATTTTGTTAAGCAAGCACTTAGTACGTGTAAATAATTTTCCATAAGTGTAGTTACGTCGACACACCCTGTAAGACATAATCTCAAAATAATATGAGCTGTGCTGTATATAGCACACAGGCAAGCATTGAAGCAGACTGGCGACAGGCAAGCAATATCGACAACGGGTAATCGCAGATAGCTTGTGCAAACGAGCGCTGTGTGGGGTAGCGAGCAATACAGCAACGAGAAATCGTATGCGTGCGAGCGAGCACGCAATATGAAACTTGTGTATGGTAAATAGATGGAAAGTATGGAGGAGACGAAGCGATACAACGACGGCGTTGGCCAAACGAGTGACGATAGTTGAAGTAGAAGGTTGTAAAATGACATTTCAACCGTTTCGGTGATCAAAGAAAATTGATTAACGCGCCAAAAGCAGCAAAAAAAATATAATTGAAGTGCAAAGAAATGTCAGTACCAAGTGCAACACTGCACCCAAGTGTCAAATTTGTAGCTAAAACAAAAAACAAAACAAAACATTACACCAAATAGTACAAATTTATTGAGAAGGCCAACAAAAAAATTATTTTATAAATACATATTTAAAAGTGTAGAGAAATACCAGAGTTGCGTTTAAAAAGTCTCTATACAGAAGCGAATATATATTGTATGAAAAAGAGAAATCCAAATACATCTACAGCGTACGAACGAATTTTATATACGACAACAAGCATATAAGCGTTCGGAATTCAGTGGAAGTGGCATGTGAAATATAGAAAAACAGGTACAAGGCAAAACGTAGAGGCAAACGATAGCAACAACAAAAGCGAATTGTAATAACACACAGGGTTGTATGTGTGCATATACTTATAATAAAATAACGCAGCCCAACACAGTTCACCACACTACACACCACAGGTAGTAGTGGTAGACAGAGAGAGTAAAGTCTATATACAATATTTGTGTTATATGTGTGCGTCATCTCGCTTTGGCCTTGTTTGACAGTTCGTAATTTGACTTGGGCACAGTCGTCTCTGTGTAATATTGCTAGCTAGCTGTATCGAATTAAGTGAAGAAATTTAAATTTAAACGGAGCTGTTTAATGAGAAGAAATATAATGATTTTAAATCGATAAAAAACAATTTAAAAACTACAAACAAGGTGTGGTGCAAAATAAACGCCGATTTAAGTAAAATTGTAAATGCTATCGTCTCTACAGCACATAGAATCGCGCTATCGGTAGTAAATATATAAATAAAAAGTTTCGGGTAGAGTGTAAAGCAATCGTTCATTTGACTAACGCGAATAGTAACGAAAGAAATATTCTTTCCTACGACTTGGTTGTCAAAATCAATACAAACGGAATTAAAATTTTACAATTGAACAAAATTTCTCTAGACGTGTAAAAAAAATTAATTTCATATAAAGACAAGATGCAAACAACAACAACAACGAAAGCAAAGGAGTGACAACTGAAAAGGAGAAGTGTCAAAAGTAAAACAAAAAAAAAACTTAAAGTAAATAACAGAAGGGAAAGAAGCAAAACTGAAAAAAGACAGAAAGTTGTAAATATAGTGCTGTAAATAAATATTTTGCGGTGGTGAAGAAGAAGCAGACATTGCGATAAAATTGTACAAGCAAAAACTGTAAAGTAAATTAAAAAAGCAAATTTGTATACTCACACAAATACAGTTCTCTATGCGACGCAGCAGTTGTGTAGCATTGTCCATCTCTTTTTCACATATTGCGAACATTGGATGATGTGCCTGCACTCCAGCTGTCATGTATTAAATACAGCAATAAATTACATACGAACGGAAACCCTGACGGCAGTGGCTGCAACAAATATCGAGTGAGTGCAAATGTCAAGCTGCTTACAATATCAACCTAAATAGCAACAATAACAACATAAACAGTCGATACAACGGCAACAACTCATATGCAAACAGCAGCAACAACACTTTACAACAAAAATTTATAGTTGCAGCTACCAAGAAGACAATAAAGAAAATTTAACAAATGACAAAATGTTGCAACAAGAACAACGCCAAATAAATCGTGGCAAAAATATGCATCATCTAACATTCCCCACAAATTACAAGCAAACAATGAACAATTTAATTAAAGCTAAGAACAACAATACTGCTACAACATTAACGCCAGTACGTACAACTATACTTGACTCCAGTAATCCTCATCAGGAGCAACTGACACAAACGGCTAATACAAATATAAATTACACAAATAATACAATGGATGCAACAGCAGCAAAACCACCCACCACCCAGAATGTTGGCAATTACGGTGGCAGCAACACAACACCTTCTACAATGGGTGTCAATTTACGCGTAACTGGCCAATGCAGCCAAGGTGGACGTAAATATATGGAAGATTACTTCTCGGTCGCCTATCAACAGTCGGAGAATGCCAAGGATCTTGAATATGCATTTATTGGCATTTACGATGGGCATGGTGGCGCCGAGGCAGCTACATTTGCCAAAGAGCATCTAATGATGCAGATTATCAGTCAGAAAGCATTCTGGTCGGAATCAGATCATGATGTCTTACGTGCAATACGCGAAGGATATATCGCCACACACTATGCAATGTGGCGGGATCAAGGTATTTAAAACGAATTGTCTTACATAAATGTAGTTGCTTGTTTTTGTGGAATTATGTAGAACACTAGATTTATTAGCTTGTAGTACTTGGAAGTCACAATAATTTGTGTAAAATAATTAATATTGAGACGTCGTGCTAGAACTGAACAGTTTCAAATTAATTTCTGTAGTTACATATTAACACCGCCACACCATATTTGTTTTTACGCGCCGCGCGGTGTTGAATAATACTATTTTTCATTATAAAACTAATAATTCAACAAAATATTAAAAAATCAAGCATAAGTATAGAAATCTTAAATCAAATAGCAATCCCACCAAATATGTTTTTTTACTTTTGCCCAATCGCCCAGTGAATTTCACCACTTAAAACAACAATATGTGCGCCTACAGTAAATAACCTTAATTCGTAGCGATTTAAATATAAGTTTTTCCCCCATCGTTTATTTAACATACTGTGCACGAAAGAAAAGTGTACTAGGAACGGCGAAATCCGCAGTGGAATATTCCACACACAAGCTGAAAGCAATGAAAACGTATGAAAACGAGTAACTACAAAAGTGAAGAGAAGTATGTATAAAAAAGTGTTCGAGTATAGAAGTAGTATGACAACACTGTCGTATATAGTCAAGAGAAACGGGAGCGCCTCGTATCACGATACACATTTTTATGGTATGTGTGCTTGTGGTGTGCACACTGTAGCTGTGGTGACTTCACTTATATAAAATGCATTTGTGTTGTTGCCCTTGCAATGTATCAAAATGAGTAAAATGGTGGTGTGTTTTATAATATATATGAATTTACAGTGGTACTACATACATATGTATGTATGTGAGGCATTTTTAAATGGTGGAATGATGGCAAGTACAGTGTTGCATAGCTGTGGTATAAATGAGTGGTGGTTTATTATAGTAGGTGGTAGCTGTAGTGGTGTGTGGGTAGTAAATAGCAGGAAATAAATCGTGCAATATATAATGTCGAAGTGAAATCTTTTGAAATGATTTTTGTAGAGCAAATATATTTTTTCTTGATAAAGTGAAATATACGCATTTTCGCTGTATTTTACAAATTTTAAGTTTCTTTAATTTTTCTAATAAATAACAATATTTTATAAAAATCTAATAAATAACATATTTTATGTAATTCAATTAGACTTTACTTCCTTCAATTCTAATATAACACTGCGTGTGTCTTTTGCCTGCTTATGCAATACAAGCATTTCCGTTGAAAACTCATTTAAAAACTGATGACAATCTAATTTAAATTAATTAATATAATTTTGGCTATATTCATTTTATAAATATCCGATATCTTATGTCTAAACGTTAATTGAATTTACAACTTATGTTGCAATTGTTTTTTTTTACGCTTTTTCAAATGCAACACTGTACGCTAGAATTCACCTTATCCCCTCAATGCAAATATACTCTAAAACAGCCATTCACCCGTGGCCTTAATAACTACCCCACTCTGTGGTGTTAATTAGATTACTCACCTTTTAGTAAACACCGCGAATATCAAGCAGATTTTGACATTTCAAATCGCACTTTAGTTTTCATGTTTTCCTTTACATACATTTTCGAATGGGGTCTCATGCTATTTGTCACACTCTCTCATTCTACATTTTTGATTATAATCTTATAAAGGTTTCTTTCATATTAATCTCTAAACGACAATGCTACACACGTGAATATTTAGTAAAACACTTGTACTTTGACATTTTGTTGATGTTACGGCGCGAATGTAAACAAAAAAAGGCAACACTATAGTGTTTGGAATGTCAAAGGTCTGGGGGTGGAGCGGTGTACATTTGTTTTCATTTAATTTTTGTTTTGTTTGCTTATTCGTTGTGATTTTCTTAATATTAAATATAATATTGTATTAAAATATTAATGTTGACTTAAATTGTATAATTTATAATACTAAATTACAATTTTCAATTAAAACACGAATCCTTTTCGCATTTTCGCAGAGAATTGGCCCAAAACAGCAAATGGCTTGCTGAGCACAGCAGGCACCACCGCCACCATAGCCTTTATCAGACGTGAAAAGATATATATTGGTCATGTTGGTGATTCGGGTATTGTGCTCGGCTATCAGAATGAGGGTGAAAAATATTGGCGTGCACGACAGTTGACGGTTGATCATAAGCCTGAATCGACGGAGGAGCGCGCACGTATACAACGCTCTGGCGGCAAAGTGGTGGTCAAATCGGGTGTACCGCGTGTCGTTTGGAATCGTCCACGTAATGGTATGTGCATACACACATTATATGCAATAGTGTGTATTAATAATTTATAATTCTTTTTACAGCTGGTCATAGAGGTCCAATACGCTGCAATACACCCGTCGATGAGGTGCCATTTTTGGCTGTAGCGCGTAGTTTAGGTGATTTGTGGAGTTATAATTCCAAACGTAATGTGTTTGTAGTTAGTCCAGATCCAGATGTACAAGTGATCAAAATAAATCCAAAGACTTTTAGGTGAGTTCAACGTATATTATATACGAATGTACATATGGCAACTCTACTATATGAATGGCCTTTGTATAATTTTTATTTTGTTTTTTGACACTTCTAGATGCTTAATTTTCGGTACGGATGGTCTGTGGAATGTTGTAACACCACAAGAGGCTGTGGACACCGTCTACGAAAGAGAGTGCATTAATGAGCGCCTACAAGCATATGCAAATGCCGACAGTGGCAATAATGAATGGACAAATCCCAGTAAGGGGTTAGTGGAGCGCGCTTTAAAGACGTGGTCGTCGAAAAAGATGCGCGCTGATAACACTTCTGTAGTAACTGTCATACTGTATCCATCTGCCAATGACACTGCAAATACCAACAGTGTGCCACCCAATACGCTCTCGTACAATAGCTTGCCGAAAGATAGTTGTGGGCTGGAATATACAGAAATGTGTGCTGAAGTACCCACACCGGAGAGTTATGGCATTTCTTTCGAAGAAATTGCCGAGAAACATGCAATGCCTGAAGCGTTCCGCAATTTCGATTATCTGCTAGACGAAGAAGCTATAAATGCAACACTGCAAATGCAGCATGAGGAGAATTGTGAGCGTAAATATTGCAGTGAAGATCTCTCCTATTGGAATAACTGGAGTTGGGAGGAGCGTCAATCGGATTGTGCTGGCGATTATAATCATCAACAAGTGGGTAGTTTGGCTACACATAGTGATGTTAGCATTTGTGGCAAGGCCATAGCCAGCCACAACATAATGTGCAATACTAACGGTGCGATAACAGGTGACAGCGATGAGAACGCGGTGGATGGTGTACATGCGCTTGCAGTTAGTGATAATGCTGAAAGTGAATCGGCTGTTTTGAATTATACACATTACAGTGCGGACGCCTCAAATGCATCGAGTGATGTCAGCAATGAGTTGGGCAATGCTGCTGGCTTCATGACATTCGCCGAATCGTACAATTCTTTTTTGAATGAACACATGTCACATGATAGCACCAACAGCTCGAATTCCAATTCGAATTGTCAAATTATTAGCGGTACAAATGAGATATTACAAGAACAACAGTTGTACCAACAGCAATGCATGTCCGAGGAAGAAGGCTATTCGCTAACTAAATTGGAGACACGACGCGAACAACAACGCTGCACCACTGGTGTACAAACGTTTAAAATTTTCCAAACACTCGACACAAGTGGCACAAGCTATGTGCCACAACGTGTGGCACAACATGAGAGTAATCTGCAGCAAGTGGTTGCGCCAACGGCACGGCGAAATGCAAACTTGCAACTACAAACAACTGCCACATCGCAACTCACAGTTGAGGAAACGCGCGAACTGGAGGCTGCACTCACCTGGGAACCGGAATGTGCGCCACTGGCTACGACAATCAACCAGTTGCTCGCTTATCCAGCTGAACATGAAAAGCCTTTGGAGCTGAATTCGCTGCTACAGCAAGAACGCGAAGAAGAACAGCAAGTTGCCTATGAACGACTCGAAATGCAGCGACGCTTGGCGGAGACAGATGTGAATAAGGTAGCGGTGGGACACGCGGAGCGTACGGTAAAAGACAGTAAAGCAGAAGTGGAAGTGGAAGCGGAGCGCGCCACATTACCTGCTGATGAAGAACTTGAAGACGTGTTGGTCGAGGAGTATATTGAGGAAGATGCCGACAATGTGGAACAACTACTAAAGGAAGAATCAAATGCAGTACCCAATAAAGATGCTAGCGTACAAATCAACGAAATCTCGTCCAGCATGCCGTCATGTGATAGCAGTAGCAGTGATAATGAAGTTTTGGTGTCCATTACCGCTATGCCAACAACTACAAGCCACAAGACAACACAAGTTATTGAGAAAATCGAAAAGATTGAAATACTGCCACATAAATTGCCAACAAAATTGGAGCGTTTGTCCAACCAAACGCTGCTCACGCAGAAAACACCACGCCACACACAGTACAAGAAGGCTACAGCTGCCACAACGGCGGCAAACGCAACTTCAAACAACAAAAGTGAAAAGGTCAAAGTTACCACGTACGAATTCACCTCACGTCCACCCAAAGCTTGTCCGGCGCGCACCTCGCTTAAGCGCGCACAAACGCAATTCCCCAATATACCAAATGAGAACGCGCGCGCCGCAAGTGAGGCGACATCAGCGCATGAGCTCAGCAAGCGGCGGCGCTATGACGCCTACAATGACTTTGTGTTGGGTGCGGTTAGCAGCACGAGCAATAAAACCGATATTGATGCAGATAACACAAACAGCAACAACAACTGTCGCAATCGTCGCTGCAACAGTAACGCGTCGCTGGCGCATGCCGGCAGCACCAACTGTGGCACTATCGCCTTGGAAAAACGTCAATTGCGCAGCAACAGTGGCATTGTGGACTACTCCAAGCGCACCTTGCGCACACGCAACTCGCTCACCAAAGATTTGAAAGCAAAAGCATCGCTAACCTCAACAATGCGGCGTGTGACCACACAATTCCTGCATGAGACCGCTGTCAGTCTGATGAGCAGCAATTCAGCGTTAGCCCAGCAGCGACAACAGCAACGCAGCGCTAATGGGGGCGCCAACAGTAGCTTGTCGTTGAACAGAAGCGGCAGCGGCACGAACAGCAGCAATTGCAGCAGCGGCAGTAGCGTTGGACGCAGATCGCGTGCGGAGAAACTATTAACGACGAGCACGGACAATTTGGAGGCTGCCTTCTCACATGTCATCAATTTGCGTTCACGTAAAGTCGCACATTTTGCGGTAGCCGCAGCAGCAGCCGCGGCAGCAGTCAATCACACACAAACGACGCGCCGTCCGAAGGGTGTTGTCGGCAGCAGCGGTACACTGCTAACCACAACGGCGTCCACAGTGCTGCGACGCGAACGCCATAATTTGCGCAGCTTGAGTACGCGCAACGTCGCTAGTCCGTCCGGTCTTATGTCTGCCAATGGGCAACGTGACTATGCCTATGGCAAGTCCACGACGCGCTCCGGTTTGCATGCGACCGGACTGTGCGCGTACACATTGCCGTCCAGTGCAGCGCCGACGCCGAAATTGCTTAATGGCGCAGCGGGAGTGAATGCGGCGGCGTCGCGGTCGCGCGCACATGCGCTGCTCATGGCCAAGCAGTCGGCGGGCGTTGGCGCTGGGTCGGCAAGCAGTTTGTGTGCGAGTGGTGTACGTGGTGGCGGCGGCGGCACAACAACGTCGCTGACGCCCACCTCGTATGGCAAGCGCACGACGGCGTTGCGTAGTGGCGCAGTGGGCGGCGGCAGCAGCGCGAGCACAATTATGTTGACGCGTAGTGGCGGACGCAATGGTAGAAGACTGAATCGTTAAATGAAAGCTACTGCATTTCGATATGTTATTGTGAAGTTATTTAGTACAAAAATGCCTGAAAGCATGCTAGACACCAAACGTTTTGAATCCAAAAAGCAAAAAACTCAAAAAACAAAAACAGAAAACGTAAACAATTGGTGCGCTCTAT
Organism: Zeugodacus cucurbitae; assembly: GCF_028554725.1. Taxonomy (NCBI): domain Eukaryota; kingdom Metazoa; phylum Arthropoda; class Insecta; order Diptera; family Tephritidae; genus Zeugodacus; species Zeugodacus cucurbitae. Next base: position 8,444,590 of record NC_071670.1, read on the forward strand.
TTGCATTGTTATTGTTTGTGGTTTAAGCCAGCCATTTTTTGGCACAAAACTGTGAGAATTGGCGTAACAAAAAATATTTTTTTCTGTAAATTATAACGTTTAGTTGGTTTATACTCTAATTTTTCGCTACAGAAATTCTGCAAAAAGCAAAAATCTAAAGAAAATGCAATTTTTATTACTAAAAACAATATGTTTATTTAATAGGTCACTGCATTATTGACCTAAAATTTTTTATGGTTCGAAATAAAGGAAATGGAAAATTAGTAAATGCACGCGCATTAATTGTAAATTTAAAAAATTCAAAATATTGAAAAAAATTGCAATTTAAAAAATTAAAAAAAAAATAAAAAAGTAAAAAAAAATTCGGAAAAAAATTGCAAAGTCTGTGAAACGGTGCAACAATAGTCTTCTGTGTGCAGTTAAAAGAGAATAACAACAACAAGTGTACTAAAAAAATATGATTAACTGTTCCTTACACCGTCTTGATTTCCAATGTAAATCAAAAGTATTTGTATTAGGCGCTAAGCTTTAATTGAAAGATAAAACATGAATATTTGTTTTTGTAAAAGATGCTACTAGTGGTAAGCGTTAATTGTAGGCATTTTTATTATAATTATAATTAAATTTAGTTTTTTTTTATATATGCGCATTAAACATACATACACACACACATGTACATATAATTTAGTTAATATATTTGTTTGTAAGTGCGCCATTGTCGTAAAATTTAGCATTATTTTAAATAGTAGTAATATTTATTAAACTATAATTAAACACATTAAATTAATGGTAGCAAAATGAACAAAATTTTAAGCGTTTAAGCAAATTTGAAACTCAAACATTTTAGTTTTACATACAAACACACATACATATTTTTTAGTACATTAGTTCTATTTACGACAAGCACCGCTTTAGCTGCTAATCATTTGAGAATTCTATATTATTATTTAATTAAAAAAATGTATTGATTTGTTGCGTATTTTTTTGTCGTAAACACATTGTTTCTTAGCATACAATATGAATTATTTTTCATTTTGCTTTTATTAAGGTATTACTTTTATTTTTTCAACAATATTTTATACATTTTATTTCATTTAAATGATGTGCTACAGGTTTAAATAAATGAAAAGGCGTGAGTGCCAAAAAACATTAATAATCATATCCCATCATTCTTCAAAAAAATATTTTTTTTTTTTTTAATTCTGGTATAAAAATTTTTAGTTTAAAAAACTCTGTTTTTTGCTCGAAATAACATACAATTTACACAGATCGACAAGTCAGTTTGCTACTGTCGTCTCTGTGCAGCCAAATAAATATAAATGCTATGCATTTACAGCGAAACTGAGTTTTTTTGAAATTATCAAAAACATTTTTTTTATTTCAAAATTATTATTTGAAAATCTAAAAATTATTTTTGGACTATTTAAAAATTATTTGTTAAAAATTTAAAAATTATTTTTTGAAAATTTAAAAATTATTTTTTGAATATTTAAAAATTATTTGTTAAAAATTTAAAAATTATTTTTTAAAAATTTAAAAATTATTTTTTGAATATTTAAAAATTATTTTTTGAACATTTAAAAATTATTATTTGAAAATTTAAAAATTATTTTTGGAATATTTAAAAATTATTTGTTAAAAATTTAAAAATTATTTTTTGAAAACTTAAAAATTATTTTTGGAATATTTAAAAATTATTTTTTGAATATTTAAAAATTATTTGTTAAAAATTTAAAAATTATTTTTTGAATATCTAAAAATTATTTTTTGAATATTTAAAAATTATTTTTTGAACATTTAAAAATTATTATTTGAAAATTTAAAAATTATTTTTGGAATATTTAAAAATTATTTGTTAAAAATTTAAAAATTATTTTTTGAAAATTTTGAAAATATTTTTTATAAAATTCAAAATAATTTTTTCATACTTTTAAAATTATTTTTTGATACTATAAAAAATATTTTTATAAAATTTCAATATTCTTTTTCAATATTTGTAAATTAAATTATTATACGCATAAAAGTTTTTAAAAGACAGTAGGATGAAATCCGTATTCAATTAACTGTATAACGGTTGTCATATTTATGCGGAGGAAATTCACAGCAGTAATTTTTAATTTTGAATATTTTTTTTGTTATATATTCTTTTGTATAATTATTTTTATATATTTTTTTATTTTTTTTTTGTTATCTATTCTTTTGTATAATTATTTTTTTATTTTTTTATTTTTTTTTATAATTATTTTTTTATTTTTTTTTTGTATAATTATTTTTTTATTTTTATTAATTTTTTTTTGTATAATTAAATTTTTTTTGTATAATTAAACTTTTTTTGTATAATTATTTTTTATTTTTTTATAATTTTTTTAGTTTTCTTTAATAATTTTTTTATTTTTTTTATAATTTTTTTATTTTTTTTATAATTTTTTTAGTTTTTTTTAAATTTTTTTTTTAATTTCAAAGTTTGACAACTTTACACTAATTACCTTTTTAAAGTTGCACAATTTTTTAATCAAAAATCAATATTTTTAATAATAAATTTAATAATAAATATTACGTTAAAATTTTTTTTATGTTAATATTTTTAAATGTTTTTTGTTTAATATATAAAATATTTTCAGATTAGCTTTGAATATAAAATACATTTGTTAACTATTTAATTTTTCCTTAATTAAAATTAAAAAAAAATGGAGATATGTTTTCATATTAAATTTAAATTTTTCAAATATATATTTATTAAAATTCAATTTATTTATTTTCAAAAATATATTTTTTCAAATTAAAGTTTGATTTTATAGAAATATATTTTTTTATATTAAATTTAAATTTTTCAAAAATATATGTTTTTTAAATTAAATTAAAATTTTCAAGAATATATTTTTTTAAATGAAATTTAAATTTTTCAAAAATATATTTTTTTAAATTAAAATTAAATTTTTTAATATATATTTTTTTAATTAAATTTACATTTTTCAAAAATATATGTTTTTCAAATTAAATTTAAAATTTTCAAGAATATATTTTTTTAAATTAAATTTAAAATTTTCAATAATAAATTTTAAATTTTTTTTAAATTAACTTATGATTTTTCAAAAAAATATTTAATTTAAATTTTCATTAAGCGGTGCTTCTTATTAAAAACATTAATTTTATCATATTTTTTCACGCTCATTTCATGCTATTTTTCCTAACTGTATTACTAGCTCTTAGTTTTGCTACTATTAAGCATACTTTATGAAAGAAATAATAATAATAGAAAATAACTGTAAATTGTAGATTTCATTAATTTATTAGTTTATATTAATTAGTTGTAAGAATTTGTCTAGTTTTCAGTTCTAGTGTGTATGTATATGTTTACGCGACTTTGGTGATGAAGTGTGTATTAAGAAATATGCGTAAAGTTGAAAAGTGTAAAAATAAATAATAAATATATTTTTTATGAATTGAAGAAATACCAACAATAATTTTTATGATTTTCATTCCTGTTGAAAAAAAAAAAGTTAGAGTGTGGTTATAGGGGCGAAAATTCATTGGATGAATACTGTACATTCGTATCTATGAATCTTGAAAAGAAGTTTGTCTTCATTAAATTTGCTTTTTTTAGACTTCTTCGCTCTTCTCTGCTTTGGATAAGCGTTTAAAGTTGTTACTTTTCTCTAGATTGTGAAGTTAATCTAGAAGAATACTAACGTTTCAAAGCATCTAAGTGGTGATTGAGAGACACAATAACATGATCTCATGCTAGAAACGTAGCTGAACGCTAATGCTTTAGTTTCCCGAATACGATTTTAATGCGAAGTTCTACTTGTTCCAATTTTTAACTTGGAAATTACATAATCAATTCCGACATGTGTTGATTTCGCACTCTAATCTTATGATTAATTTTTATTTAGACAAACTTGTAATCACACATAGATAGTATTTATGCATAATTTGTAATTCCCATTCACACAGCGCACACACAACGTGTTCTAATTACATCAGCGTGCAAAACAAATTAGATTATACATAAATTCTAAATTAATAATTTCTATTGAATTACAAAATTTCCCATGCGGTAAACACGCATTTAAATGACGCTATTTGACAGCTGAAGAGTTAACGGAAGCAATGAATCATACATACGTAACACTTGTACGATTATAATAAATTAATAATAAAAACGTGTTACGGTTATTACTTTTTATTTTTTTTATTTTATTTTTATTTTATTTCAGTATTTTTCGCAATAAAAACGTCCATCGCTGAAATTAAAAATATAATGATTATAAAATGTTTTATGACATTTCAACGCATGCGTTTATACGCTTGTGTTGACATATTTTTTTATTTAATTGTCACATGCATTTAAGTAACTTCCTTTACAAGTGGTTGCTTTACTGGTTTTCAAAAAAACAAAAAAAAAAATGCAAAATTATCTCCCTTATATTGGCTACTCAGCGTGTTTAGCTCGTGGGGGACACTCGTGCAAGTGCACGTTGTTGTTGTTGTTTGAAAACCGAAGACTTATACAGCGAACTGGATATACGAAAAATTAAACAAATTATTCTGAATGCAATATAATTTCCGAGAAAATCTAATTTACGGTTTTTTGTGTGTTTGCTATTTTACTACATTTTATATTTAACCCTTTCGACCCCAATGTTGCCTGAGGGCAATTTCGCTAGTTCATAGGCCTACCACCAGCGTTATTTTTGTTTTTGTTTATTGAACCGATATGATAACGGTAGTCTTATGAGTCAGCACGTGGTGTGATCAAAAAAAAAATCACTAGTAAATCATTTAGCAAAGCAATTTGATAAAGACTGCAGCAGTGTCGGCGAAAATTTATTTCTGCATGAAGGAGAACATTTTTAAAAGAGAGAATTTTTTAAATAATTGTAACAAAAATTATCAATCTGTAAATGAACTACTTTTCAGCGATTGTTAAGTGAAATATTTTTGCAAGAAAATTTCTTTAGTTTTAAACCAACATCAGGTGAGTAATTTTTACATATGCGAAGTTGCTTGTGAGCAACTTTGGGCAATTGTGGTATAAAATTTCCATGACTTTAGTTATGAGGCCTCAAGATAAAGGTTTGTCAAATGAGGACGTACAACGAATTTTAAACTTCGATTGGGATGTTTCAACTGATGAAGAAAGTGGTGATGAGATAGAGGATGTGTCTGCAGTGCTGGAGCAGAATTTGCAAGGGATTATGGAAAGAGGGGAAAGCATAGAAATCGGACTTCTTGACAATATAATTACGGAAGACAACGAGCATGAATCTTGTTCTAGTGAAGGGTTTTGCATTGAAAAAATTGATTCGAAGGCATTAAAATGGAGATCAAAGCCATTTGAAGCTCCTGAAAGTGTATGGAAGGCAGATGTCGACTTGGAAATTCACGACGTCATGATGCCCGTAGAATATTTTTCACAATTTTTTGACTGTCGTGCTATTGATTTGATCACGCAGCAAACTGATTTGTATGGACTTCAAGAACTGGGCCTTGAACTTAAATGTACCAGTGTAGAAATAAGACGATATATTGGTACTCTACTGTACTTAGGTGTTTTAAAACTACCCCAATTTAAAATGGCATGGTCTCAAAATATTAAGCTTACCGCTATAACAGATTCAATACCTCGTAATAGATTTGACAAAATTAAACAGTGTTTACATTTTAATGATAACAGCAAGCAGCCTAAAAAAGAAGATTTAAATTATGACAAGCTATACAAGATACGTCCACTGCTCGATATCATCAGAGAAAACTTCAATAAACTTCCTCAAGAAGAACATCAAAGCGTTGATGAGCAAATAATTGCGTTCAAAGGTATGTGCTTACACATGTGTTGTATCCGTATTTTTGTTGTTACTTTTGCTTACAGGACGATCAACGTACAAACAATACAATCCAGCTAAGCCTCACAAATGGGGGTTGAAAATGTTTACGCGTGCTGGAACGTCTGGACTTGTATATGATTTCACGCTGTATGTTGGTGAAGGCACCTGTCAATCATATGGATTGGGACTTTCCTCGGATATAGTTCTCTATTTAGCGAAAACTATTCCCAAACACAAGAACTTCAAACTTTATTTTGATAACTGGTTTACATCAGTAAGCCTTCTGATTGCATTGAAGGAAATAAAATTTCAACTGGAAATTGCTGATGCCCTTCTGCAATCTACGTCTTCTGCAGTTTCTATGCAAAGAAAGCGAGGCAGACCGTCCAACGCAGAGAGGAATGATAGCGATACAAACTCTCCATCGAGCAGTGTGTCGTCGCATAACACGAAAAAGTACAGATTCCAGCCGAACCCTCCAGAAACGAAACGATATGATAAGACGGAACATTGGGTAGTATTCGGTGAAAAAGGGCGCTGCAGGTTGTGCAAGACAGGAACTCCAATGTCCAAATGTCTTAAATGTAAGGTCCATCTTTGCTGCAATAACAATAAAAACTGTTTTTTGTCTTTTCATACCTAATTTTTCCCCAATAAATAAAATAAAATGCGATTAGAAAAAAAAAATATTAATAAATTCTATACCACCATTGCCCAACGTTGCTCACAGGCAACATTCTGTAGCGCTCAAACGGGTGGGAGTGGCGAGTTGAAAATTTTACTATACCTTTCTAGAATAAATATAATGAGATTAAAACTAAAAAAAAAATTTTAAGATTACAGGAAGAAAATCGGGGTCGAAAGGGTTAACATATTTTCTTATATATTTTTTCATATTTTGTTATGATATAAATTTATTTTTGTTATATTAATTTTTTTATATCTATTGATTTTTTAAATTTATTTTAACTTTTTAATTAATTAATAATTAATTTTTAATTAATAATTAATTTAATTTTTTTATTTATTTTTTATTTTAATTTTAATTAATTATTTATGTTTTTCATATTTATTTATTTATTTGTTTGTTATTTTTCTTTACTTCCTTTCTCTTGTTTTTCCCAAAATCATTCTGATACAATATATTTTTCGAGAATATTGAATTTACTTTCTTATGTGTGCTTGATATTTTACTCCATTTTATTTTTTACATATTTTAATTTTTTTTTTATATTTTCTTATTATATTGATTTATTTTTTATATTTATTTTAATTTTTTTATTTCATTATTTATTTATTTTTTATATTTATTTTAGTTTTATTATTTATTTGTTTTTTATATTTATATTAATTTTTTAATTAATATTTTTTTTTAATTTATTTATTTTTTATATTTATTTTAATTTAATTAATTATTTATTTTTTAATATATCTTTTTCTATATGTATACATATGTCCTTTCTATTGTTTTCTCAAAATCATTCTGAATACAATATGTATATTTTTTGAGAATATTGAATTTACTTTCTTATGTGTGTTTGATTTTTTACTCTATTTTATTTTTTATGTATTTTTTTACGTATTTTTTCATATTGTCTTATTATATTAATTTACTTTTATTTTTTTCATATTTATTTATTTTCAACATTTATTTTTATTTATAAATTTTTAATAATGTTTTTATATTTATTTATGTTTATTATTTTATATTTATTATTTATTTTAATTTATTAAATTAATTATTATTAATTTTAATTTTAATTAAATTAATTTTTTTTTTATTTATTTAATTAATTATTTATTATTCTTTTTAATTTTTTTCCTATGCATTTATTTTTTTATATTTATTTATTTATTTTCTTTCATTTTTCTTCATTTACTTGCAGTTGAATAGTTTTTCCCAAACCAAACCTGCGCCAAATTCTACGAACATCACACAATTAATCTGATTGGCAACTCCAATGTGCAGTAATGACGTCTACATGTTTTTGCACACCATCCAATCATAACCGTACCAAGATATCATGTTCATACATGCAGTTTTTGGGGATTTACCCAGCGTGGTAGAAAAGTGGTACATTTTAACGCGTAAATATACACAAACAGTGTTTGCCGACGTCAACGCAGCAGCACCTGTGCCACGCTTGTGCTTTTTTGTCAAAATTAAAATTTAAATTATGCAAAATGACAATTTCTGCGAATGTTATACTAAGTGGCAGGCGATGTTGTTGTTTAACTGTGAACCGGTAAACGGTGTTGCTGTAGTGAATTGGGAACGCAGTGACGTTTCTGTTTTTTTTTGCGTTTTTGTTGATTTACACACGCTTTCATTCATTTAAGTATGTGCGCTGGGGAATTGGAGGGAATTCCCAAAAGCGCTAAAAATGCGCGTATTGGATGCTTAAAGATGCTAATTGATATGCGGTTTCTACGCAATCACTGAGTCATGGCAGAATTTTTGCAACGTAAGTAATTTATTGTTGTTTTTTTTTAATTATAAAAATTTTGTTGTTCAGTTATGTGATGCTAAAACTGGTTCTTAAAATCTAAGAATTATTTAATTTGTGTTACATTCACCTATTCTGAGCTAAAGCTTATATGTACATATACATATATTCATGTACGTATCTATTCAAGTACGTATGTAAGTGCGTAAGTGTTTACGTGCTTGTGTTTTATGTATGCTGCACAATGACGTTTAATCGCATCCGCTTAAGCATGCAAACCAATTTGAGGCAATTATAGGCGCAAATTAATTGCTGCATACCTACTTACATACATATATACATACATACATTTATGTTCAATAGTAAATTCAAATGCTTCTCATATGCCACTTTATTGAGGGTCATGCGCATGATGGCGTTAAGAACATAATGCCGTGTAATAAAACAAAAAACGTAAAAGTAAAGAAAAAGTACAGCGCTTTGAAAAGGAGAGTTATTTACTGTAGTGAGCTATATGCAAGTAAGCTTTTGCAAATCCGCAACAATGGCTGTGACAACAGGTTTTCTTTATACTCTCGCAACAAATGTTGCTAAAGAGAGTATTATAGTTTTGTTCACATAACGGTTGTTTGTAACACCCAAACGAGTTAGATATAGGGTTATATATACCAAAGTGATCAGGGTGAAGAGTGGAGTTCAAATCCGAATGTCTGTCTGTCCGTCCGTCTGTGCAAGCTGTAACTTGAGTAAAAATTAAGATATCTTGATGAAACTTGGCACACTTATTTCTTGGCATCATAGGAAGGTTGCTTTCGAAAATGAACAAAATCCCACACAAAATGGCGAAAACCGAAAACACATAAAGTGCCATAGCTAAGCCATAAATAAAGCTATGGAAATAAAATTTGCTATGAAGGATCGCAATATGAAGGGGCATATTTGGATGCAATTTTTTTTGGGAAGTGGGCGTGGCCCCGTCCCCTACTAAGTTTTTTGTACATATCTCACAAACTAATAGAGCTATATAAACCAAACTTTCTGCTGTCGTTTTTTTAGCCACTTCCTAATACAGTCCAAAAATGAAAGAAATCGGATCATAACCACGCCCACCTCCCATACAAAAGTTAGGTTGAAAATTACTAAAAGTGGGTTAACTCATTAACGAAAAACGTCAGAAACACTTAATTTCACATAAGAAATGGCAGATGAAAGCTGCACTCAGATATTTTTACAAAATGGAAAATGGGCGTGGCGTCGCCCACTTATGGGTCAAAAACCATATCTCAGGAACTACACGACCGATATCAATTAAACTTGGTTTGTAATTGTTTCCTTACATCCCAATGATATGTTGTGAAAATAGGCCAAATCGCTTCACAACCACGTCTACTTCTTATATACCAGAACTTTGAAGACAATCTGAATCGTTAACTTTACAATATATAAAGTAAGCCCTAGTGAAGATATCGATGCAGAACTTTGCACAAATACTATGTTAATAGTGTGGCAGCCCCATTCTAAAAATCGATGAAATCGGACCATAGGTTTTTAAGGTCCCATATATCGAACACGAGGACCTCGGTGCTTCTAACCTAATATTATGGTTTCCAACTTTCAATGGACTTTATACAATATATATGACGAATATATGGGTCAAATTGTGTATTATATAATATAAATAAAGTTAAATAAATAAATTGCGAGAGTATTAAATGTTCGGTTACACCCGAACTTAGCCCTTCCATACTTGTTTTATTTTTTTTTTTTCTCTTCACATTGTTGACAATCAGCCGGCTCCGGTTCTAATGTTTTATTTGCACGCATGGTGTTAGCTAACAGCCGCCTAGACTTAATCACGAGCCAGTCAAGCGTGACCAAATTGAGGTGAACCAACCGATGGCCAAGACTAGCGCTGTCCCCAATCATAAAAAACAATAACTGATTACTATCTAGCTGCTAGTAGTTGCCATGATATAGGTTGTGTGTGTATGCACAGTGACGTCATACACATGTCAGATAGCATTTGAGATAAATGCTGTAATGATAAGCGTTGAAGATGAATACCAAAGATGCTTATACTACATATTTTTGTGTATGATTTGTATGCGAAGAAAATAGTTTGAATCTTGTGTGTGATTTCTTTGAATTGTTTTTTAAAGAATTTTTCAGTGGAATTGCAATGTATTTTAATTTCATTTTTATAATCTCACAGTGTTAAATATACATTTATTTATTAAGAATTAGAATTAGTGCAAACAAGAAAGGAAGTACTAAGTTCGGGTTTCACCAAACATTTTATACTCTGGCAATTAATTTAAGAAATTTTATTAAGATAACACACAAATTTACCCATATATTCAGCAAAAATCCCACTAGAATAATGATAGTGTTTATATACATATGTATAGTATATGGGGCCTGAGGTAATTCCTGAAACGATTTACTCATTTTCACCACCAAGTAGCATTATATCCAAAACTATTCGTTCACTTAATTTTGTTAAGACTTCTTACATATTAACCGATATATACGTTATAAAGCTCACCGGTTGTTTGAAAATCCTAATATTAAGTATATGGGAGCTAGGGGAATTTATAACCACATTTTACCCATTTTTGACACAGAGACAAATTATTAGAAGAAAACAAGACCTTCTGAATTACGAAAAAAAATCTGGGACATTTACCTCGGTAACATATGTATTAACTAGAATCAAGAGGTTTTAACTTTCAATATTTCGAATTTAAACAAAACTATAATACTCTCTTTGCATCTTTGTTACGAGAGTATTAATATATTAAATTTGATCAATAATATTGGAATTTTCACGTTTTTTTCGCAAGAATTCATTCTGAATTCATTGAGAATTTATCCGACAATAATATTTTGCGGCAATTTGGTAATTCTGTGCGTCAAAAATTCAGGGTCCGTTCCGGTTACGTAAACCCGACGTAATAACGGTTACGTTAGAGTAAGGAGTAACAACAACAAGCCAGCCTAGAAATTCAACACAGAATCACTTTCTCCAAAAGGTGCTACTTTGGACTGAGTAGGCAATTGAAAAGTAAAAGTTCGTCTCTCGACGAACAAAAACGAAACTCTACATGTCCTTAATTATGCAGCCCCAATATAGTCGCCTGGATGCAGTAGGATGTAGATGGCGAGCTTCAGACTTGTCAAAATACCGCCCTTCGAACAGCCACAGGTTACCTCTTGATGTCTCCGGTCGAGCACCTTCACAATGAGGACCGCATGCTACCTGTTAAGGAGTATAGCATAATACTTACCAAGCAGTTTCTGTTGGGATGCTTTCGTAGAAATCACCCCTGCAGTTACCTGTTGGAAGCCGAGCCGCCTCCCAGAGGCATCAAGAGTATCTTCCTGAAACACGTCGACGACTTAAAAGACTATACCGACAGGACTTCGGACGCGACTAACTAACGGGTGATTTTTTTGAGGTTAGGATTTTCATGCATTAGTATTTGACAGATCACGTGGGATTTCAGACATGGTGTCAAAGAGAAAGATGCTCAGTATGCTTTGACATTTCATCATGAATAGACTTACTAACGAGCAACGCTTGCAAATCATTGAATTTTATTACCAAAATCAGTGTTCGGTTCGAAATGTGAAATCCGCTTTTTTATCGACAAATTTTGTTCAGCGATGAGGCTCATTTCTGGTTGAATGGCTACGTAAATAAGCAAAATTGCCGCATTTGGGGTGAAGAGCAACCAGAAGCCGTTCAAGAACTGCCCATGCATCCCGAAAAATGCACTGTTTGGTGTGGTTTGTACGCTGGTGGAATCATTGGACCGTATTTTTTCAAAGATGCTGTTGGACGCAACGTTACGGTGAATGGCGATCGCTATCGTTCGATGCTAACAAACTTTTTGTTGCCAAAAATGGAAGAACTGAACTTGGTTGACATGTGGTTTCAACAAGATGGCGCTACATGCCACACAGCTCGCGATTCTATGGCCATTTTGAGGGAAAACTTCGGAGAACAATTCATCTCAAGAAATGGACCCGTAAGTTGGCCACCAAGATCATGCGATTTAACGCCTTTAGACTATTTTTTGTGGGGCTACGTCAAGTCTAAAGTCTACAGAAATAAGCCAGCAACTATTCCAGCTTTGGAAGACAACATTTCCGAAGAAATTCGGGCTATTCCGGCCGAAATGCTCGAAAAAGTTGCCCAAAATTGGACTTTCCGAATGGACCACCTAAGACGCAGCCGCGGTCAACATTTAAATGAAATTATCTTCAAAAAGTAAATGTCATGAACCAATCTAACGTTTCAAATAAAGAACCGATGAGATTTTGCAAATTTTATGCGTTTTTTTTTTTTAAAAAGTTATCAAGCTCTTAAAAAATCACCCTTTACATACAAGCACTGAACGCCATTCACAGAGGAGCTATTAACACCTTCTACCTACCCATGAATGGCGTGCTTGGAGAAACAACTCCCACCGCAAACACAGAGCTCGAGTTGTCTCGAGAAACTAGAGTGACCCTTGCGTAACTTCGTTCTGTATATTGTAGCAGACTAAACTTCTACCTATCCAGACTAGACTCTGACATACTCAACATATGTCCTGCATGCAAAGAGTCCCCGCATGACACTAACCACCTTTTTGCTTGCTCCCTTAACCCTACTCATCTAACACCCCTTTTCCTTTGGTCCGACCCCATCGAAACAGCTCGTTTCCTGGGCTTCCCGTTAGATGACTTCGATGACAATTTGACTAGGCTTGGCGGCCAGGCAGGCCTGTGTAACCGCTATAACAACAAGTCCTCCATCATCATTCAACGTGGACGATATCAACATCCGATGAGACGGCTCTAGGAGTTTTTGAGAGAAAGGCTTTGCGGGAGATTTGCGGTCCCTTAAACATGGGCAACGGCGAATAACGCAGACGATGGAATGATAAGCTGTACGAGTTATACGACGATATTGACATAGTTCAGCGAATAAAAAGACAGCGGCTACATCATGTTGTTCGAATGGACGAAAGCTCTGAAAGTGTTCAATGTAGTACCTGTTGGTGGAAGGCGAGAACGAGGAAGACCTCTACTCCGTTGGAAGGACCCGGTGGAGAAAGATCTGGCTTCACTTGGTATCACCAATTGGCGCCAAATTGCCGAAAGGAGGAATGAATACCGCGCTGTTGTGGACTCGGCTATAGCCGCGTCAGCGATGTCTACGCCAATCAAGTAGAAGAATGTCAATAAGTCTATTTACAACACACTAAATTAAAAAGTTAAATTTAGAATATTTATTCAACTCTTCAGTTTTCTAGAAGTTGATGACTAGTTATCAAATGCTTAGTATTCGTCAAAAGGTTGCTCATACGCACTGACATCAGGGAAGTTCTTATACAATTTGAGTGAAGAGTTGTATTTTTTTATGAATACTATTTATTAATAATTATTTATTTTGATTTTTTTTTCTTCTCTGTAAATCTAAGGGTTACGTTATAATATCACATACAATTTTTACGTTATAATCATTTTAAATATATGTGCATATACATACATACATACATGTATGTACCAATGTATTCTATTTGATTTGAGGCGTGAAACCACAAACAATTTAACACTAATTAATGAATTCTGTGTAATTATTATTATTTGCTTCATTTATTTTTGTTTAAGCCCTTATTAAGTAATTAAAACAATTTATAAGCCTAAACGATATGAACGAAGCACGTAACAGCAAAAGTGTATCGGAAAATCTCAATCAGTTCGATAATCGATTAATGTAGCTTTCGCGAGAAATTCGTGATTTCATTATGCTTAAATACTTAAGAAAGTAAAATTAAGTTAAAAGCAATACACACACATGCGTATGTGTTTATATTTATTACCAAGTGCTAGCCTTTGAATCACTCCGAACGTCATGGACCAACCCACAAATCTGGTTGCCGTACCCCAACAAATTGCCGAGACAATACACAGAAAGACAGACAGACAAGCAGACAGTCATGGAACAAACCGCAATGGAAACATCCCCGAGTTGTGTGGAAAATAACAACAACAAAACGACAATTATTTATGTAAAAAAAAAAACACAACAAAAATGTATAATTAACATTTCCCTTTAAAATGTGTAAAAAAAGTTGAGTAAAACACAAACGACTGCAGGTAAAACAAGTTGGTAAGCAAAGAGTTCGTTTAAACAAGTAAAAGAATTTATTTTTGTTTGTGTTTTTTTTAAGAAATTTATAATTATTAATATACAAGTTGACTGAGAAATGTTGAACTTCAAAATTAAATATGCATAAATGTGTCTGAAACAAAACTGCGTAAAAAAACAGAAAAGAAGAAAAAACGAAAACAAAACAAAGCAGAAGACACATGTCTTTTATAAACAAATATAACTCGTATATACGCTTATTCATACTACAAAGCAGCTAATTATGCAAGATCTAAGTCGAGACTTAGCACGCCGGTCAAGAAAATTAGTCTACGTTTGGTGTGAAACCGGCAGACTGAAGACTTGTTGCTGACGTAAACACTGATTGGGTGCTTTTATCTCAGCAGTAGCAATGAGTAGACTTTGTTTTTCAAAACTTTTCCTATCGAAATAGTTTATTTTATGACGTACGATATATAATTTGACCCACTATTGTCGTACTCATGATAGTTGGATCTACCTAAACCAGAGTGGACCCTAACTTTTATCTGACCAAGGACTGAAAGATCGGCTTTTTTTCATTATTATCCGAAAAAAAATTTTCTACCGTTACTACAACAATATACTTACTTTTAGTTGTCTTCTCTCGCTCAGTAAAATCCCTTGATGAGCAGAAGCCGACGTTAAGGTTAGACTTTAGTGTAGCCTTAAATCGGAAATGTCAAAGTGGTGTCGTTAATTTTGTGCCACATAACATATAAATCAAATTAATAAATAAATTCTAAAAATGTATTAAGAAATGCTATCGGGCATGAAAAGTGGGTAAATCGGAAACAACCACACCCATCCCAAATACTAAAGTTATGTTGAAATGTAAAATTATACAGAATAAATGAGCTCTTTAGCTGCACTCAGATTTTTGTAAAAAAAATGAAAAATGGGCGTGGCGTCGCCCACTTTTGGATCAAAAGCCATATCCATGGAACTATTCAATCGATTTCAACGAAATTTTGTACATAATAGTTCTTGACACCCTGATGTAATTGATTTAAAATGGATGAAATCGGTTAACAACTACGCTTACTTCCCATACATAAAACACAAATTTCATCTGATTTATTGTCTTGACAATATGTATATAAATCAAGCTCCATTAAAGATATCGGAATACAATTTTGGAGATGTGACATCTCTCGTTGAAAAAATTGTCAAAGTCGGACTATAATTTTTCAAGACCCCAGGTATCGAACATGAGGACCTCAATGTCCATGTAAAATTTTTTACCGAAAATAACGGTAAATCTCTCATTATTTTTAAAGAGGGAATATTTTTCTTCTAATAGCGTGTCTTTGTGCCAAAAATGGCTAAAATCGGGTCATAACTTTCCCTAGCTCTCATATACCTTATATTAGGATTTTCAAACTTCCTGTGGACTTTATACCCCAATGAATAAAACGAGCATATAGTCTTGTATAAAATGTAGCATGTTTGTGAAAATTTGTGAAATCGGTTCATATATTATCCCATATATATATGTATAATGATTTTCGTTATTCTCGTGGACTTAATGACGAATATATGGGTAAAATTGTGTGTTATCTTAATAAAATTAAAAAAATAGAATATAATATTAAAATAGTGAAATGCACTGCGACCTGTGGTCTATTGTGCCCTCTCCAAGTCTACAACGACTCCATTAGTCCCAGCACTCTGACAAATTCCAGCATGGTGCTGGGAGTTAGGGAGACGATGTGCCCCTCTGTTAGGATGGCATTGCCCCTGCTCCTGTGAAGCGCTACACATTCTAAAGCATGTTTAGGGGAATTTCAGCCTCCATGTCACAGAAGCGGCAGGTCTACGACGAGACCAAGCCCTGGTTATGAAGGTGTTTCCTGAGCTTCAGTGGCTTCAGTGTATATTCTCACCACTAACATTAGATTGCTGCTTGGGAGGTTTGTTAAGCACTTGAATATTTTTGTGTTATAACCTCCAAATAGGCATTTTTATTGGCTCAATACAGCTGACTGACGCCAGTGCTCCTCTCTGTCCCTCTTTTCTTCTGTCCAAATCATTTCCCGGATAGTATGGGGACCTACTACTAAAAAAGGTTCAGGACCTAGCAGTTTAGTTGCAGCTGCTGTACGAGCTAGTCCGCAAGCTCGTTCCCTTGTATGCTATTAAATAAATAAATTGCGAGAGTATAAAATGTTCGGTTACACTTGTATTTAGATTTTCCTTACATACATATATTACATTGGAGGCTTAGAGATCGTAATACGATTTTTTATATATTTTTTATTTTAAGCGTGAACTCCATTCTTCTCAGATATCAAGCAAGAAATATCTCTGAACCTTTTCTTTTATTAGGTCTATAACTTTGCTTCCGTCGTTTTCCAATAGACGTAGAGACTGGTCGATTATATCGATTTTTTTTTATATCGATCTTGAACATTTGTGTGCATTAACCCAACAAAAGAAAGATCTGAAAATGTCACTTTTTGAGCCGAATTCTCGACATTTGCGGGAAATTTTGCTTTTATTTTTTAATTCCAAGAAAAGTGCGGCTGAGGCTCATCGACATTTGTAACCGTTTTTATACAAAAAAAAAATAAATTTACAAAAAAAAACGACGGAAGCAAAGTTGTAGACCAATATTATTTTTAATGATGCCCAGTTTGAGAACATTAGAAATCTCGTCTTTATTCGAACAAAACGAGCCAATTTAAAGTTTTTTTGAAACACTATTTTTGTAAATATTTTTTGAGTCAGAAAAAGTGCTTCTAGAAATTATACGTGTGTTACCAATTTTTATTTATTTTTCTCGATTGTTCTTGAATCGATGAACTGTTCAAAGGAGGCTTTAATCTTGCATCTCTGTACGCACAAACATTTGGCAAGTTTTAATAGTAATATTAGTAATATTTATCCATTTTTATAACTTCTAATATCCAAGTAATTTCAACTGAATTGTGTCTGCAGCTTGAGCTACATAAATATTTAATATCATAAACTACAATTAATTACCTTGCTCGAAACCTTGTTTACACTATTTCCTTCCTTCAATGTTTTACTTTTACTATGCGAAAGTAAACATATTCTAATATGCATATGCTCCCACCTAACCCTCAGTTAGATAGTGTGTGCATAATTTCTGTTGCGTTGACTGAATATTAAACTGCTAATTAAAACACAAGAGAAAGATATTAAGTATAGAGAACATATTAAGTTGTAATTTACAGTTAATTAGACTTCCTAGCAAATTATTTCATTTTTGTTCCCATTAGTGAGTTCATAATAATTGCAAAACTACTAAAAAATGTGATCCATAACTGTTCAGGTCAAGTGATTAAGAATTATTATTTAGTAGCCAGGCGATTACAAATCGATAAGTAAGTGAAAGGCATACATAAGTGAACTTTTGACACGCACATAACTGACAATTCCATACTTCAAATAGTAAACAAAGTTAGATGATGGAATAGATAGTATAACATTAACAAATTGAAAACAAAAAGTAAGGAAGAGCCAAGTTCGGGTGTTACCGAAAATTTTATACTCCTGCAAATTATTTCTTTAATGTTATTAAGATAACACACACAATTGGGACCATATATTCGGCATAAAGTCCATTAGGAAACAAAAAGCATTATATATAGTATATGGGGGCTGGGTAATCCATTGACCGATTCCAACTATTTTTGCCACCCGCGCCGTTAGTTCTGCTTTTTCCCGCCTGGATAAGGAAGCGAAGCGAATGGGTCTGGTGGTGAACGAGGACAAGACGAAATATCTCCTGTCATCAAACAAACAGTCAGCGCATTCGCGTCTTGGCTCCCACGTCACTGTTGACAGTCATTGAAGTTGTAGATAATTTCGTATACCTAGGCACCAGCATCAACACCGATAATAATGTCAGCCTTGAAATCCAACGCAGAATCACTCTTGCCAACAGTTGCTACTATGGACTGAGTAGGCAATTGAAAAGTAAAGTCCTCTCTCGACGAACAAAAACTAAAATCTACAAGTCCCTCATCATTCCCGTCCTACTTTATGGTGTAGAGGCGTGGACGGTGTCAACATCCGATGAGACGGCACTAGGATTTTTCGAGAGAAAGGTTTTGCGGAAGATTTATGGTCCCTTAAACATTGGGAACGGCGAATACCGCAGAAGATGGAATGATGAACTGTATGTGTTGTTCGACGAAAGTGCTCCAGCTCTGAAAGTTTTCGATGCTGTACCCGCTGGTGGAAGCCGAGGAAGAGGGAGACCTCCACTCCGATGGAAGGACCAGGTGGAGAAGGACCTGTCTTCACTTGGTATTACCAATTGGCGCCAAACTACCAAAAGGAGAGATGCGTGGCGCGCAGTTGTGGACTCGGCTATAACCGCGTAAGCGGTGTCTACGCCAGACAAGAAGAAGAAGCTATATTCTATCCAAGATTATATGCTCACTAAATTTTGCTAACATATCTCACTTATTAACCGATATATATGGTATTATGCATGTATATGGGAGCTAGGGGAAGTTATGACCAAAAAAAATATTCCTTCTGAATTTTCTTCGAAATATCTGAAAGACCTATAACATATTTATTAGAAGCACTGAGGTCCTCATGTTCGTTATATGGGGCCTTGAAAACGTATGGTCCGATTTCGACGTTTTTTTAAAAGGGCGATGCCACACTATAAATACAGCATTTGTGCACAATTCTGTTTCGATATCTTCACTAGTGTTTACTTTATAATAAAGTAAACAATTCAGAGCGACTTCGAAGTGCTGGTATATGGAAAGTAGGCGTGGTTGTGAAACGATTTGGCCCATTTTCAAAACATATCATTCGGATGTCAGGAAAATGTTATGAAGCGTATAATGACGTTCATTGAAATTGGTCAAGTAGTTTCTGAGATATTGTTTCTGACCCACAAGTTGTTGGAGCCACTCCCATTTAAAATTTTGTGTAAAAATTTGAATGCAGCTCTTCTGTGTCTTCTATACCATGAAATTTTAGGTTTCTATTGTTTTTCCTTACTAAATTAAAGCACTTTTAGTCGTTTTCAACATAACCTTTGTATGGGAGGTAGGCGTGGTTATAATCCGACTTCCAGCATTTTTTTGCTTTTTAAGGAAATGTGCAAATGAAAGGACTCTAGAGAATTTGGTTGATATAACTTTATTAGTATAAGAGATATATACTACAAACTTAAAAAACGGGGCCACGCCCACTTTCCCAAAAAATTATATCCAAATGTGCTCTTTCCTAGTGCGATCCTTTCTACCAAATTTTACATTCATAACTTTATTTATGGTTTCGTTAATGGCAATTTATAGGTTTTCGGTTTTCGCCATTTTGTGGGCGTGGCAATGGTTCGATTACGCCCATTTCAATAGCAATCCTTCTACGGTCACAAGGCACCTGTCTACTAAGTTCAAGATATCGTAATTTTTACTCAAGTTATCGCTGGCACGGTTAGATAGACCGACAGACAGATTTCCGGATTTCAATTTCACCCCTGATGACTTTGGTAGATATAACTCTATACCTACCTCGTTTAGTTTAAGGGCTTAGAAACAACCTTTAGGTAAACAAAACTATTCTACTCTGTGCAACATGTTGCGAGTATATAAAGAAAAATCAAAGCCAAAAAAGCGCGTAAAATAAAGCTAACAAATGCAACAAGGAAAGTCAGGCACAAACCAACAAGTGCACGCACATGGACGTCTCGTCCAACGTGGCGCGTGTTGTTGCTTAGTGGGCTCGTGCTCTTTTGTCGACAATCAGCAAGCAATGTGTTCAGCAGCAAAAAGTTCATTAACTGCTGAATCACGTTTTTGTATGCGGTTCGTAACAAACATGTTTGAAGCTCAGTGAATGTTCTTTCCGATACACTCATGAATGATATAAATACAAAGTGTGTGTGTGTGAGTGTTTTGGTTTTTATTGCTTTTATTGCCTTTACGCAAAAACAGGCGCAAAAACAAGTATCAAAACAAGTACAAAAAAATATTACAATTTTAAGAAACAATCAAAATCAGCTGAACTACAAGATGATGACGCGCACGCAGCAGCAGTGACAGCAATAACAACGATATTAATAACAACAACAGCAATAACAGTGATAAACCCCCGCGCGCTTAAAGGCGTTCGGCTGGTGTGCGGCCCCATACATATACACACGGTGCGATTTTTCCTTTATAAGTC
The DNA here is from genome assembly GCF_028554725.1 of Zeugodacus cucurbitae. Lineage (NCBI taxonomy): Eukaryota > Metazoa > Arthropoda > Insecta > Diptera > Tephritidae > Zeugodacus > Zeugodacus cucurbitae. The sequence continues at coordinate 8,465,208 of NC_071670.1, forward strand.
AACGGCGACGTCCAAGTTCAGTTTCTTCTGTTCACAAAACTCAAAGCGGACGGTGCTCCGCATAAACGGTGTTTCGAGTCTGCGCGACGGTTCAGCGATAATATTATTGTGTACATACATACACATAACTATAGTTTTAATTAATAAAGTCGCCTATGTACGCGCAGAAGTTCTAATTGAGCGTCGTCGTCGTCTTCGTCAAAGTTGATAGTCGTCGTAGTATAATACATATATTTATAAACAATTGTGCAGTAGAAATCAATTGAATTGAGTGTCGCGATTACTTACTTGTGAAACGTATGCGCTGATAAGAAAAATATTTCTAACGCATTTGAAATAGTTTTGATATTTTTTTTCTGTACGAAAGCGTTTCATTTCGTAGCACAAACAAACAACGCGAAAGCAATTCAACAAAAGAAGAAAAGTGTAAAAGTTTGCGCGTATTTTTTGGGAAAGAAAAATAAACGCAAAGCTTGGCTTAATTAAAAAAAATAAACTTTTGGAAAATAAATAATTAAAGGTTAGTGCACAGATTTATTTTTTAAATATCATTATAAATACTTACTAATTAATATTTATTAATGCGAAAAACTATAAATTAGTGTAGTTGTGGTATTTTATTATAAAAGGATAATAAAATTTTCTGTAAAACAAGATGAAATAAGAGAATATTTTTTGAAGAAAAAAAAATTGAAACTAAAATCGATTTTTAACTCAATTCTACGTATTTTTTTGAAGGATAGGTAATAATTTTGAGTAAAAAAAATGATAAAATATTCTTTGTGTATTTAATAAAAAATATTTAATTTCGGAAATTAAAAAAATGAAACTGAATATGAATGAATGGATAAAAAAAATATTTAATTTATTTAAAAAATAAATAATAAATAAATAAAGTGATTTTTTTGTGATCTAGAAATATTTAATTATTTAATTAAATAAAAATAATTTCAAAAAACGAATTGAAACGAAATTATTTATTTATTTAATTTAAATATTTATTTATTTAATTAAAAAATAATAATTTTAGAAAACAAATTGAAACTAAAAACGATTTTTTAACACCAGCTCAGTGATGTAGAAATACTTACATATTTATTTAATTTCGATCAATATTTTTTTTGCGTGAATTTTTACCAAATAATCAAAGCAAAAATTCATAAAAATTAAAATTTTTTTTTGGTTGAGTTTTTTAAAATTTTTTTATGGAAAAATAATATTTAAAATATATATAAATTGGCGTTATGCCATGTAAAAATTCCTTAATTGCAGTAAAAGAAATATTTTTTTAATTCATAAAAAATAAAGTATATTTAATATAATGCTTCAGTGTTTTGAGTCTATTGTTTTTTCTATGAATAAATAATAATTAAAATAAAAAATATGTAAGTTGGGATTATGTTATGTAAAATAATTTTATTTTGAAAGAAAAGTAATAACTTTGAGTACAAAAAAAATTTTCTGCCTAAATTTTTAAATACATTTTAGAAAACAAAAAACATTTTTTACTCCTTCAAATTATTTTGAGTAGAAACATTTTTTAATTGATTTTTTAAATACAATAAAAAAAAATTTTCGATTTTTAATACAATTTTGAACTGAAATTTTATTTATATTTTAGAAAACATAATTTTTTTTTACATTTTTAATAAAATTTTGCACTGAATTTTTATTTTTTTTTTTTTTAGAAAACATACAATTTTTTGTCTTGCATAAAAACTAAATGCTTTCATTCCTTTCCTTTTTTTAAACAAATTATATTTTTTTTTATTATTTATTTTTATAGAAAACATAATTTTACATTTTTAAAAAAATTTGAACTTTTTGGATTATTTTTAAAATTTTGAACTGAATTTATATTTTTTTAGAAAACATAAAATTTTTTTCGTGCATAAATAACACAATTATTTTACTTTTTTCTTAAACAGACATATACTGGTCATATTTTTAACTTTAATTTTTTTTTTCAATACTTCAATATTAGCAAAAAGAATATAATTATGTTCAATGCTAAAGTAATGAAAGTTCTAAAGTACTGCAATTAGGAGAAAATACAAATTTTATTTTCAAACTTAAAAAAAAAGTAAGAAATTATTATTAAAAAAAAAGTTTATAATTATAATATAAATGATTTTTTATTTAAAAATACTTTTTTTTTTAATTATTAAATTAAATTGAATTAATTTTTACTTTAATTTAGCTTGATTTAATTAAAAATAATAACACTTATTATCTCATACATTTTATAATTTTTTTAGGAAAAATTTTTAATTTGAAAAAAAAAAATGTTAAAATTATAATATTGTTATTTTTTTACTTTAAAAAATTTGTTTTCTTCTATTTTTTAACTTAAATTGTTTTAATTAAAAATAATAATAACACTTAATGTAAAAATAATTATTAATAATTATGAAATTAATAAGAAAGAAAAAAATATTTTTTGAAAAAAAATTGCTTAAAATTATAATATTGTTATTTTTTTATTTTGAAAAATTTGTGTTTTAATTTTTTTAAACTTAACTTGCTTTAATTGAAAATAAGACAAGAATTATGACTTTAAAAAAATTAGAATTCTTAAAAAAAATATTTGAAAAAAATTAAATAAATAATAATTTTGTGCTTTCCTCCCTAATACATACATACATACATATGTACGTAAAATTTATAAAAAAAAGAAAAATATAAACTACAAGTGTTCATAGATAATGACTTGAAAACCTTTCAATGCGTTGTTCTACACCTATTTACACACACACATACATACATATATTCGTACAAGCAACAAGCAGACGCTGAAATACTAAACATACCACAAAGCAACCACGCAATTTTTTTTTTTGCAAACACATTTTTTTTTCATTCTTATACACTTTGGTTAACCAGAATTTCTTCATTAATCAAATACTTTAAATGGTAAACCAGAAAATAAACTTTATATGAAATCACAAGCACAAAAATAACATTTACAAAAACAACATGCTTAATAAATTCTATTCTTAGTTGAGAATATTATTTAGTTTTGCTACAAAAGTTGTAGCACATGTCTATAATTTGCATATAAATTTGCTGCTTTCATATTTCTATTATTTTTATTATAATTAAGTAGCTGATTTCAATGTTTAGTAGAGAAACTACAAGTTTGTTATAGAAAAGGCAAACGTAACTCGCTGTGTTTAATATTAAACAGCACGTTAACTTATTTCTTTATAAAATTGCATGATTTCCCGAAATTAGTGGTACTAACGTTTAACTTTTACGTTGATGTGTTGCAAATATGAAAAATATTTGCGTTTCTTATCTTCTACTTGCATTGCATAGTTGCACTTAATATTGTTTCATAATATTGTGCAATATATTTTTTTTTATTGTAATTATTTCGTCAGAATACTTTAGAAGTCATTAAAGAATATTATGAAATTGCTTGCATAAACTATCAGAGAATTTATCAGTAGTAAAAGTTGTACGTGTATACTCGTCTTTATAAAATAGCTTACCGCCCAACAATCATTTCTTTGCAACGCAACAAACTCATTAAGCACTATTTATTTAATACAATTTAATGCAGCGAAAAATTGTTTGTGTTTTTCGTTTACATTACCCTTTACAATAGCAACAAATTAATTGCACAATTGATGAGCGCCATGTTTGATCATTATCAAACAACAATATGATTTATTCGACAAATGTAGTCACGATTAATGTTTAAAGCTAGTTGTCATGTGTTGCATCATGCTTTAGAAGAAATACGTGCGCATCATAATATATACGCTGAAAAAATGCAGTAAAAAAAATTAGAAAAAAATATTATATTTTTAGAAAAAATATATATTTTTATAAAAAAAATATATTTATAAAAAAATTTCGTTATTAAAAAACAATATACCACTCTACGTAAAAAATGCAGCAAAATTGATTATTGAAAAAATATTTTTTTTTATAAAAAATAATAATATTTTTATAAAAACTTTTGCTATAAAAAAGTAATACTATTTAAAAAAAATTATTTGTATAAAAAATAGCAAAATTAAATATAAAATAATTATTTTTTTAAATAAATAATGTTTATATTTAAATGTTTACTATTAAAAAGTAATATTATTATAAAAAAATAATTATTTGTACAAAAAATAGCAAAATTAAATATAAAAAAAAAAAAATTATTTTTTTAAATAAATAAATAAATTTTTTTAAATAAATAATTTTTTTTAGCAATTTTTTTTATAAATTTTTAAATAAATTATAAGAAAAATATTATTAAAAAAACAACTATATTTTTATAAAAAATATAAAAAGGTATATACCATATACCAGATGCTGAAAATGTAGCAAAAAAGAAAAAAAATAAATCTTTTATAAAAAAAAATATTTTTATAAAAAAATTTTCGATTTTTTATTTTTATAATTATTTGCATAAAAAACAGCAAAATCAAAATGTTTGCTATAAAAAAGCAACATTATTGTAAAAAAAAATATTTGTAGAAACAGCAAAATTAAATATAAAAAAATATTTTTTTAAACAAATAATTTTTTTTATACATTTTTAAATAAATTATAAAATAATATTAATAAAAAAAAACAACTATATTTTTATAAAAAATATAAAAAGGTATATACCATGCATATGCTGAAAATGCAGCAAAAAAGAAAAAATATAAATAAATCTTTTATAAAAAAAATAATATTTTTATAAAAAAAATTTCGTTAAAAAAAATATTATAAAAATATAATTATTTGCAAAAAAAACAGCAAAATCAAATATAAAAAAAATTATTTTTTTAAATAAAAATAAAAAAAAAAAATGTTTGCTATTAAAAAGTAATATTATTATAAAAAAATAATTATTTGTATAAAAAACAGCAAAATTAAATATAAAAAAAAAATATTTTTTTAACAAATAATTTTTTTTAGCAATTTTTTTTATACATTTTTAAATAAATTATACAAAAATTTTATTAAAAAAAAACAACTATATTTTTATAAAAAATATAAAAAGGTATATACCATGCAGATGCTGAAAATGCAGCAAAAAAGAAATAAATTTTTTATAAAAAAAAAATATTTTTATAAAATATTTTTGATTAATAAAAATATAATTACATTATTATTATTAACAAACAGCAAAATCAAATATAAAAAAATATTTTTTTTAAATTAAGTATAAAAAAATAATAATTAATATACATAAAAACACTTTTAAATTGAAAATAATGCATATACTATATAACACACTGTACTTAATATATATATGCCGCCTCTAGTGCACCCTGTTTTATTATTTTCAGTTTATTTACAATTTCTTGTTGTGCTTTCGTTTATTATTATTATAATTAATTTGGTTTTGAAATTAAATTAAGTGCAATATTTTCGCATTAGTTCTCAACTAGCGCGCTCGCAGTGTATAATTATTCTGGTGAAAGGGCTTGTTTATTTATGCAAATGTGTTAGTCATTGCTACTAACTTATTATGGCAGTAAAAGGGCAGCAATCACTACATTGATATGCAAATGTGGATAATTGTTGTTTTTAATATTTGCTGATTAGCATTTTATTTGCATATTTCAAATTGAGAAATTGCAATAAAATCGTTGGAATATAATATTTAGTAGTTCATGCAACTAAATATTGTGATTTGCTTGTGTAAACTGAAAAATTTCGTTTGGCGCGTGTGTCTAACTTGGCATTTTTCATTGTAAAACACCATAATTAATTGAATTATCAATGAATAGGGTGTTTAAACAAAACTTCGCATAGTTTAAGCAAGTCTAAGTAAATTTCTTAGCATTAAAAATCATCTTTTCAATTTATTTCCGCACTTATAACTGAAATTATACGTAGCCTGCTGCTTGCTATAAAATATAATTATAGTTAAAATATCATTTAACACATGCAAATATTTCCACACAAATCTAGTGTGCTATTAAAAATTGGTCAAGCTTCAATAAATGCTGGATTAAATACTAATTTGTACACATCAGCAGCATACAGATTTGTATTGTATCTAACGGACAGTGAACTGTCATATGCTTAGCCTTGAGATGCTGAGAGGCGGCAGCTAACTACGGCAATAGTTGAAATTAATGAATTTCATCAGACAAAATATCCAAAATAAAAATATTTTATTGACAAGTAACACAACAATTAACAATTACAATTTTTATTGTTAAATAATTCAATAATTAATTTAAATACACAAATTTCCGTTGAATGAACGTCAAAAAATCGTAAAAAAATTGTTTTAAAAAATCTAAAAATTAATTGTTTTAAATATTTTTTATTGCTCTCATTCGTAAGTGCGGAAACATTTATACAACTTCCTGCTTAACCACTTAAAATATTCTTAAAAAAATATTTCGTTTAAATTTTTAATGTTTTACTATTAAAAAAAAGTAGATTACTTTGAGATTTTATCAAATTTACTAGACCTTCTTCATACGTGCTGTATGAGCACATCTGCAAAACAAGCATATTTTATGACAATTGATCATGGTCAGTCGTACATTTACCCTTATTTAAGACGAATTTTTATATTTTATAAATTTACACGATTTATGTACCGCACATGTCTATGCTATGTATTTATGTACATTTAAAAATTATTACACTTTATTAACTGTAACAATTGAAATATTAACGAATTATGCGGAAATTTATATACTGCAAAAATAAGTAGAAGCAATAATTAATGCTAGTAAGGCTAGTAAGTTGGCTAATAGTAATCTTAAAATACAAATGATCACAGCACATAAATACATTTCGCTGTACCTATGTGTTGCTAAAAATTATGTTTGTACGTTTGTACATTGTTAACTTTCAAACATTTACGCTCGCGTAATTAAAAGCTGCGCCGCGTCCAATTGATTTTATTTGTTTGAGCAGCGGCAACAGTAAAAATGTTATATTTCAAGCATTAAAAATAAACAGCCAATAGTATGTGCTAAGTAAGTAATTAAAATTATAAATTTATGTTGCTAATTCAAACATCAAATGCGCATAGACAACTGACAGTTAAACAATTTTTATAGCACAACTTTGTGTTTTTTTTTTTTTTGCCAGCAAGACAAATATTCTATGCAACACACACAAACAAATGCATGTTTGTACATGTCCAAGAAATTTTTATTGCTTGTATTTGTTTTTACTTATTTTAAAATTTTTCTTGTTTTTATTGCAAACGCATATATTTCACTTAAGCGATTTGTCATGTAAAAAATGTGGTAAATATTGACAGTTATTATGTTTGCCGAGCAAATGATCTACTCATAGTCGAGTTAAAGGAATTATGAGTTTTGATTTTATTATTATTTATGTGCGGTACAAATAAGGCGGTGTATGAAGCTGGCTGGTTATGCATGCATATTTTGACCATGAGTGGCATTGTTAAATATTTTTCACATGAAAAATCAAATTTTTAATAAAAACAAAAATAAATAATAAATAAAGAATTTATAAAAAAATAGAATTAAAGAAATGTAAATAAAAATTAAAAATATAAAAAAAAAATTTAATCTAAAAAACATAATAAAAGAATTAAAACAAAAATAGAATTAAAGAAATATAAATAAAAATCAAAAATATAAAAAAAAATTATCTGAAAAAATAATAAAAAAACCTGTTTTTTAAATTCAAAAGAATTTATAAAAAAAAATTTAATTTAACAAGTAAGGAAGGGCTAAGTTCGGGTGTAACCGAACATTTTATACTCTCGCAATTTATTTATTTAACTTTATTTATATTATATAATACGCAATTTAACCCACATATTCGTCATATATATTGTATAAAGTCCATTGAAAGTTGGAAACCATAATATTAGGTTAGAAGTACCGAAGTCCTCGTGTTCGATGTATAGGGCCTTAAAAACCTATGGACCGATTTCGGCGATTTTTAGAATGGGGCTGCCACACTATATACGTAGCATTTGGGCAAATTTCTGCACCAATATCTTTACTAGTGCTTACTTTATATATTGTAAAGTAAACGATTCAGATCCACTTCAAAGTTCTGGTATATAGAAGTAGGCGTGGTTGTGAAGCGATTTGGCCTATTTTCACAACATATCATTGGGATGGATTGACTGTTACAAACCAAGTTTCATTGAAATCGGTCGAGTAGTTCCTGAGATATGATTTTTTACCCATAAGTAGGCGATGCCACGCCCATTTTCCATTTTGTAAAAAAATCTGAGTGCAGCTTCCATCTGCCATTTCTTATGTGAAATTTAGTGTTTCTGGCGTTTTTCGTAATTGAGTTAACCCACTTTTAGTAGTTTTCAACATAACCTTTGTATGGGAGGTGGGCGTGGTTACAATCCGATTTCCTCCATTTTTGGACTGTATAAGGTAGTACCTAAAAGAAACGACTCTAGAAAGTTTCCTTGATATACCTTTAGTAGTTTGCGAGATATGCACAAAAAACTTAGTAGGGGGAGGAGACACGCCCACTTTGATAAAAGTTCTGATTTCTTTTTAAATATACTTTATTATTTCACGTATTTTATCTAAATAAATATAAAAATATCATGCAATATTCGCAAATAAAAGGAGGAAGCTAAATCACGATATTTATTATCAATTAATTACACAAAATATTTTTTTTTAAATGTAGCAATTTCAAAATTTAAAATTTATTTTGAACTTACATACTTTGTGGCATGGCATGGGTGCGCTTGGATCGGAGTCCATCCTTGCGAAGAGGTCTTCTAACAGCTTCATCTCCACTGCCTTCCACCACTCTTGTGACATCTGTCCCAGTGGGTTACTGTGATCTATGAGCGCAACGATCAAGTGTCGTTTCGCAACTCATTGACCGCCGCCGCTGCTTTGGACGTTATCGGCTTCTCGTCCGTATGTCTGACGTCTAGCTTCTCAGCTGCGTCTTTGCATTTCCTCCTTTTCGTAGGTGCCTTCGTTTCACCTTCTGTAGAGCGCTGCCTCTTTTCCGCAATATGCTCCTCAATGCGATTCGCAAACGCTGGATTTGAAACATTACACCAATTACGAGTGGCGAAGCCAACCTTTCCTCTTCCTCCTCTTTCAGGTTAGGCTTGCCTTCGAATCGGCTGCAAATCCCGACCGCCGCCTTATAACGCGCCTTTACCTTCAACCCCTCCTTGCTTGGCTTCTTCCGGGCCCTCTCTTGTTGCCAGAGTTGGAACCCTCAGCCGCTGGCGACACAGCTTGTAGTCTCACTGTGCCCGCCGGTGGTTGCAGCCACGCCTCCCACCGACGTTTGGGCTAATATCCAAGCTCGCTCTTTATCCTTCGTTTTGTCCTTCATGTTGAGTTTTTTAAAATTCGGGGGACTCTACCCCTAGCGCTTTATACCTATCGACAGGTACCTCATTAGCAATGACCAGTGTAGCCCCTCATCCACCCCCTCGTGAGGTTGCATGTGGAGCTGACCACCATGACGAGGTGGATGAGGAATTACACCAGCCTTAGCTAGGTACGCCTGCCTGCAATGCAGTGGCTTAGCCCGTCCATGGACAGCCTAAGACCACCACCGTACAAGCAACGCCACCCATTGCCCAGTTGACACCCGCGCGGAGGGTATAGCTATGAGGAATTTCGTCGATTATTCCGTTAATTTAATATTTGTATAAAAATGAATTATGAAAGCGAGCTAGTGAATAAAAATTTGCATTTCTTACAGCAATTTTAAGTGTGAAAGCTATGCAAGTTAGTTAAAACCATAAATATTTATGAGCATAAGTCAGGCGGCATATATTTTTCGTGGCAGCAACGTCATGTGATTATGCACAAACTATTTAACATTAGAACAAGCAAGTGCCTTA